>NW_009218785.1:0-38891 GCF_000690835.1 Fulmarus glacialis
TGATTCTATGATTCTATGATTCTACTTAAATATTTATCGGTTGCTCAGTATATGTGGTGTTATTGCCTAGTTTACATTTTTGTGCGTGTGACTGCATGACTGAGTGCTTTGTTATTGATGACCTGCACTTGACCATTTAGTTGTTTTTTTATCATACATCATGTTTCAGACCTGATATATTATGCAACATTATTGTTAAGTGGAAATTGCAAATTGCTCCAAAATACAATTGCAATCAAACTACTCGTTGTATAGTTACAGACAGCATGGTTGAATAAATAACAGTCCGTCTTCTACCAGTATGTACACTAGCAGCCTTTGGGTCACCAGAAGCTAAGTTTCAGCAGTCTTCCTCACTGAAAATTCCTGCTCTCAGTCATTACATGTAGTGCTATTCATCACGTGAATCTACGAAAACAGCTATTTGCCTTTGTCTTCCTATAGATTTTGTACTGTTGATCATATCCTGGGAATTTCTTTTTCTACCTTCCAAATTTTTTCCTCAGGACAAATACTACTACCAATATATGTCCTAGAAAGTAATGTCTCAGTTTTGGAGAGGTAGTATGCATTGTCTGCTGGGTTCTTTAGTGATAAGTCTGTGTACATATTCTGTCATAAGAATTATTATTCCATTGTTTCCAGTGGCCCTTGCTAATCTTTAGAATTATATCTGTTTCTTTCATACCTCCCACATAAAAGTCTGTCATGAATAAAGAAATCTTTATGATATCTAAGCTATGCAGAAATACTATTCAGCTCAATACGTTTCTCTGCTTCTTAGTTTTGGGTAGAAACAAAGACAATCACAGTAACAGACATGTAGTGTCCCTGCAGTCTCATTCCATCCAAGATCACACTGTCATGATCCATTTAGATTCGTGAAGCTAAGCTCTCAGGAAAAACTTTCAAATCCTGCCTTGTCATTCTTTTGTGTTTCCCATAGGAGAGCAAAAAGCTAAGCAACCCTATACCAAAATCATTCTCTATTACCTCATCTTTATCCCTCTTATCAGTCCTGTAACATGCTTCAAAGTCTTTCCAGTCTAAGAATTTTCCTGCCAGTGGCCCTAGACTCGACTCACTGCTCCCTTGATTGTTCTAGTGCAAGTGGGAACAAGAGGAGCAGGCTTGGGAAGAATGTCAACAGACAGGAGCTGGAGCAGTAGTCCACTTCTGACCACCAATGTCTTTTACAATAACATGAACATCTTATCACTGCTCAAAAAATCCCATGCTTGATGCGCTTTAAGATCAAATTTGCATTTTTTCCAGACATAGCACATTGGTGGCTCATGGTCATATTGTGATCAACTAATACTCCCAGGCTTTTGTCCTCCTCTTTTCCAAATGATAAGCTCTCAGATTCTAGTAGAAACGATTATTAGTCCCCAAGTGTATGACCCTGGCCTTTGTGCTATTGAATTACATTCTATTTCTGCTATTTCTAGCCTCATTTATGTCAATGGGAATGCACTAAAAATAGTTCCATATGGAGACTGGGTTTGCTTTTGTGTAATTCATTTTCATCAAACACAAGGAAATACTTAAGAAATTTGTTGTGCTTTACATATCAAAATTAATTTGGTGGCACATTTGTTAATTTCTTCTATGGATAACATAATTCCAAATTCTGCAAGGGTCTTAGACACAATATAACTTTTCAAATTCAATACTCTTTCTTTACATAACTGTGTTTAAATCCTGCTGTATTTTCTAAAGGCATTACATATTTTTATTAGCTGTCATGGATGCCTATATACAGCAAAGTGACTGCATTCAACTGCATTGTAGGGTGAAATCATTAACAGAGCATTTGATCTCTAATTTGGAAGGTACCAATGTTTATGAATTCTGTCTACCATGCTTTACTGCTTGAAAATGCTGACTCTGAATACAGCTCCTAGGCATTACATTTTTTTTTATACATGTGTCAAAATGACCATAAACTCCCTACGCAGTTTAAACCAAATATGAAGGGGTAATGTTATCTGCAGCTCATGCTGCATTCAAACCAGGGAATAATAAAGTACATAAAGCTCAGCACAGGTGAAAATCCTGAATTAAATTATTTTCTTTTGAACATTACTATGAGGGAGCGAAAAATATTTAATTTAGCCTTGATAAAAACATTATAATTTGAAATATAAGATGCCTTCAATGATGGTTTAATTTCACCACCTTTACATATTGAAATCAACGTAACGTGTGGTAAGGCTGTACTATTCAACATGAATAAGGAAGTGGACTGAGAATAGAGATTTGCTTAAAGTTTCTGATTTGCTGGTCTTCATCTAGTCAGCAATGTATATTTAAAACTCGATCTAGTCATAATCCGTATTTTATTTTCTCTTCTTGACAAGAAAGATGAATTTAATTCTCCAGGCTAAAAAATAAAAGTAAAAGTAAAAAATCTATCCCTTCCCCCCCCGAAAGCTCAGTACTTGCATAACACTTACCTATAAAGTCTAAGGCTACAAAAAAGCGTTCACATCTAAAGTTCTAATTTATGCACCTTGTTTCCCTTGTTCTGTGCATCTGTTCACCAAAAAGGAGGCAGAAAGCCAGATTCATTTGATGCCTTAATAAGCTTATTTAGGACAAGACAATAAAGATTTTCCCATCCAAATGCATGCTGATACTAAATTCATTTTCAGATATTGTTGCTGAATGAATAACAGAAACAGGGCATTCAGAGGAAAACAAAAGACAAAATATGGGATAGAGATTTGCATTTCTCAGTTCATGTTTACATTAATTATGTGTCTGACTAATTGTTTATCAAACAAATTAATTTTTCATTCCGGTGAGATAACTCAGCATATTTAGGCTGAAGCCTGTGCTCTATTGCTTTTCCTGTTCTTGCAGTTGTGGTCTAAAGTCTGGTTTCTGATGCAGTATCCATAGATCCTCCTTGGCCTGAGACTACACAGTATAGTCTTCCTGTTGCTTGAACTGGAAATTAACAGCATGGCAAGAGTGGAGAGCCTGGCCATCCCAGAGGCTGTCCCAGGTAGTTCCTGCTGTAGGATTGACCAAAATGTACACAGATGAGGTACTGGTAAATAGTCAGTAGAAACTGTTCCTGTAGACTCTGCAATGATCACATAGATGTTTTGTATGTAGTTTAAGACAGTCAGCAGCAGGCATCGTGCATGTGTGTGAGTGGGTGGGTGGGACCACTGGCCAGCTGGCTATACAAATTCAGCAGAACAGAGGTTCAGGGACACACACCCCATCCAGCTGGAGAAAACTTTTCAAGTGCCCTTGGACACATGGACAGTGACCCACCACCCTGGTCAAAAGACTCAATGCTGATGTCTTTATGCAGAAGATCCCACTAAACTGGCGTGCTTTTTTTGCTTTTGTTTTTGTTTTTACCACTATCCTGGAGTGTCTGTGTAGCAAGGCCGGTACAGTTTTGAGAACACTTGTCCTTGCTTCCAATGTACTACAGAGTCAAACAGGTATAGCCACAAATAGTTAATGTAGATTTTGAAATTAAACAGAGAAGACACCAGTCTTGTGGCCTGGATTTGGGCTGGACCACTTATAAGCTATTTTTGCCTAGATATCTTAGACTGATATACCTATATTAATCTGTTTTTTTTTAAAATCTGGACACAATTAAGATGATTTGGCAAAGATTCTGGCAGGTTTAGTATACATATACCATGGATAAATAATCAGCAAATGTCACATTCTGCAAATCTACCTAAGAACATACCTGAAATAAGATTTCTATGTCTCAGTTTTATATCTGACTTTGTCAAGTTGGGAAAAAACTATTTCCTTCTCTTTTTAAAATACTGTTTTTGTGGTTATGGGAGATTTGTTCCAAAGAAACTAAAAAAAAATTTAGGAAAGGTCTCTGAGAATTGACTTAGCCATTTTATTCTTCTAGGACTGGTTTCAGAAATATCTCTTTGAGAAATTAGCTTAATTTACATGGTGTTGAGGATGGTGTCAGCAGCTGTTAGGAGTGGTCCAGTGTAAATAACGTTAGGTTTGCAGATAGTGAAAGAATTGTGCCAGAGATCTAAAATGAAAGACTTGATTTCATACTACCAATGATGATCCTTAATAGCCCCCTATAAACTTACTTCTAAAATGAAATGTTTTGTTGGCTTTTACAACCAGCATAAGTCACCATTGTTATTAAGTAGCTCCTCCACTTGCTGTAAGTTGGTAATAATTTGTAACTGCTTTTTAAGGGAGGTAGATGATTTGCTAGCATTATCCAAACATGTGAAGTTATACATTTAATTTCCCTTACATTCCAAAGCCATAATAGCTTCCATTAAAAATAATAGTTTAATATATTGTTTATTTACAACTAGCAGGGGTACAAAGAGGGAAAAATCTACATCAGGGAGCAGAATATACATAGGACTTGCAGCCAGCCAAGCTTTGGAAAACCAGATCATTTTAATTTTCAGCGGCACTTCAAAGAGTCCTTAAACTTTGCCTGACCCATGATTTCACACAGTTTTAAAAAGGAAAAAAAAAATAAGGGAGGCAGCTACGACACATGTATACTGACTTGCTAATAGAGTAGAGTAATCTTTCACTACTACATAATTTGGGAGATAGCTCTATGACAGGCAGCCAAAATAGGAAGCAATTAGTATGATAAGTAGAGAAACTGTGTCCTTTAAAGCATCTTCTTATGTACTGCCAAGACACTGTTTCTGGACAAGAGTTTAATAACTGCCTCATCTGTTGATTTAATTAATTAATGTTGTCAATGGAAAATACTGTAAATAAATAAAAATATTTCCACTATAAGACATACTTTAGATGTTTTGTTGTTATAGTAGCATGCACCTCACTGTAAGCAGCATTTCCAATTATACTATTTGTTAATAATGCCAAGTTCTGAAAGCAAATCACACAAAGTGCAGTTCTCTCTATTGTGCTTTTCTTTTTCTGTTCCTTATATTAAATATTCTTTCTCTTTACTCTGTGTCACCTCAGTGTAATTTTAGAGTGAGCTGCTACACATACATAAGAAAAGAAAATCCATCTTTGTCCAATTGCTCCTCCTTAAGTTGGAACACCTAACAGTTAATTTCATCATAGTGTGTTTTCAGCTTTCAGTCATGTTCAGTAATGTGAAAAGTGCTGAAATATTCATCATATGTAATCCACAGAGCTCAGCTATATCCTTTTCTGTTGGAAATCGTATTTTTTTTAATTCTTCAGTCCTAAACAAAAAAAGACTTCCGGTGGTTTTTTTGTGTGGTTGGTTGCTTTTTTTTTGTTGGTGTATGTTCGTGTGTGTTACTCACATGGTTATTTGCTTATTTACTATGGAGTCTTGTGATCAGTAAACCCTTTACCAGATGCCAGTTCAGTTCCCTTAATCTTGCTGTGTTGTAAAAGGTGGTCAGCGCTCAACCTAAAAAGAAAACATAAACATGCTTTCCACCCAAGTTTAGACACCCAAATTTAAAATAAATAGAAAAAAGAAACTTCCAAAAGGAGGTAAGAACATAAAAATACATCTTACCTATTATCTAGCAATAAATATTTCCCAGAAAGTAAGTGGCTTCTTCAGTTCCTTCCAATATAATTGGGAATACAAAACAATGCAATACAATACAATCTTAGAGGCAAGGCGCCTAACAAGTGGGCATTGCAGCACTTTATACTAAGACTTTGTGACTAGGTGTGTCATCAGTTCTTACGTGGTGTCTTAGCAGAGCCTTTACAAAGACAACGGAGTAGCACTTACTTGATGGGCCCCTGTGAAGTGAACAACACTAGAGAATAAGCTGCTCAAATCCTATGTCTGAGCTAAACTCTACTGCAGGATGCAAAGATTTCTGCACTGGAGCAAAACCCAAGGTGTTTATGTCATTAGCTGTGCTCAAGTGGAGCATCGCTTTTTTGGAAGTCCAGCTGTATTTTGGGTTGGTAGCTACATTATACTACCAAAACAAAACAGCCCATTCAGCTGGAAAACCATTTCTGCCCAAGTCTTTTTTTTTACATAATTCATTCTCAGGTTACAGAATTGCTCCTCAGACACTGTCATGACCCACTAATGGTCAGACTACATAAGAATAAGTATCATGAAGTGTTGTCTATTACTATGTCAATGCAATTCAGTGACGATTTAATTTATCAGAAGAACTAGACTGTTTCTGAGACACATCTTAAAATGCTAATACTTACACTAACAGACTACTTAGGAAGGAATAAAGAAATCCAATGCTGTGCAACAGGGGTAACAGTCCATTATTCAAAAATTATTATGATTCTATGTGTTAAAGATGTTTATGTTGTTTAGGGAGATAGTATCATTATTGGTAGAAAAAGCTAATCTTTCTGTGAGTCATTGCCTACCTTTATGTGACGCCTGCTGGTTATTGGAAATATTTTCTGTTACCCTGGCATGTCTTTTTCCAGTCATCTTCATGAGCAAACTGAGTGAGTTTCCTGGAAAAAAAAAAAAAAAAAGAAGCCAATATTGTGTTTACAGACATGTTTTGTGTGGGTCTTCTATAGGTCCATTTCAAACTATGAAGAAAGAGAACTTTATCTGCTACAGTCTTATGAAAGAAATCATTAACTATGTTATTTGATGACTACATGGATTTAGTTCTCATACCACAGCAGGAGGGGGAAAAAAAAAAAAAAAAGATCAGAGGAATAGTTTATATGTAATACATTACATATACACTTGAAACTGGATGCTATCTCAACAGTGGAATTTGTATAGGGCCTTATTTGCCCACATAAAGCCATGTAAAAATTCCTCAGATACCAATATGACCTGAAAGAAAAATCATTTGGGATGATATAAAGAAGCCTCGCCAGTCCCACAACAGCCTGGCCCCAAGATGGTCCCAGAGGCATTTCTATGTCCAACAGTGCAGCAAACTCATCAGCCAGTTTCTAAATAAGCCAAGGAATGAGAACTGCTGCTTGAAAAATATAAAAGGCTTACGGGAATTTATGAACTGGGAAGCCTATTTCTTATAATAATTAACAGTGCATCACTGTTTCAACCTTGATATCTCACAGGTGTTTGTGCCGTATGTCAGGTGTTGAAAGACTATGAATAACTTTCTGCGTGTAGGAAAAGGCACTGCAATGAAATGGCAGTCAACTGGGATGCGAGCAGTGAAGATACTTATAACAGTTGAGGAAAATTTTATAAAGGCCTATGTAAAGCCAACACCAACAGAAAACTTCCCTAAAGAGAGACTGAAGATTAATGAATGAATAGTGTATAATTCTTGGAAAGATGTTTCAATAGAAAAAGTAAAGCAATAACAAATCTAAAATCACAGAAACAAAGAACTTCTGTAAGAATAACAGAGTCATGGCCAACTAGCGACTATGAACATGGCTGGAGAGCAAAATTCAGGAGGGTCTTTTTTTTTTGTATGAATTTCCTTCTGTAAAAGAAATAGTTAAAATCTGTACATTCTCTCCCCCATTGTCCCTAAAAGTTATAAAGTTATCACATGAGGGGAAAATAAAATAAATAAATGCCTAGAAAGGTAATCAGTAAGGAAAAAAAAAAAAAAGAAAAAAAAACACCAAACAAATTTTTTATTAATTGTCAAGGGATAAAACATTTCATTGGATTTGTACATGCAAGATAATGTATCAAACCTGAGGATGAAGAGTCCATGAGCGCCTTTGGAGGCCTATCAACATCATATGATGTTCAACAAAGATTCTGTACAGTGGGCATCCAGCACCCATGGGCGCATCTTTAAAACTGTGTGTTTATGTCACTCGAGAGAATAAAACCTTCACTCCAGTTTTTATCTTACCAATAGGGTTTTTTGTCTGCTTTTTGTTTTTAAAAGAAGTCACTATATTTAAAAAGTACAGTGATTAGTAGAGTAACATTTCTTCCTTTGGAAATATAATAATGAACTGAATATTTGGGAATGTTTAATAGTGGAGCAAGGCTTGTGGGGTCAACCAGGACCTGCACAGTAATGAGTTTATTATGAATAAGATCATGATTTCTGTTATATTGTAAAATTATGTTATTTTTACCCCGATAGCATAAGGGAAAATCCTTAAATTGTGAGTTGAGTTGTTAATTGAGGAAGTATAAATGAATATCTTTACTAAACAGCAGATGTAGATTACTTTATTTAGATCTTAACTAATGCCTTTTTAATACAAATTTGTAAAATAAAACCTCACAGATTGTGGCTTTATTAGTAAACCACATGAAGCATTCTATGAATTCCTTTTCATGTAAAAAAAAAAAAAAAAAAAGAAAAGAAATCTCCTCCAAGCACATGGATTTTCACACTAGGAAAAGCAGACAAAACACAATGACACTGCTATCCATGGACTGAAGAATCACATGGCAGACTCTTACGGTTTTATCACAGTGAACATAACAGCTACTCCGTGTATCACTCACTTCTATAAAGCTGCTATAAAAACTGAATTAACTCCTTAGTAGCTGAGATCTGCTTGGGTTTTCCTTTTATTCTTTTCATCATTTATCCCAGATTGTTGTATGTCAGCAGCCAACAGAAAAGAGAATGGTGAGCTTGCCAATTATTCTTCTGTGCAGAAAAAGTGTTCTTATCTGAGTACAGGAAATGCTATATCAGTAAAGGGTGATGAGGTTGAGGTACACAATAAGGTTTTTTCTTAATTCACCAAACACAAAGACAAGATATATTCTGCTGAGTAGCAGTTGATTCCTCTGTGGTTCTCCCTGTGAAACAAAGGATGTATATAACAAAAATTACAACAGTTGTTTTAGACTGTAATGGTGGAGATCCAAGAATGGTGGCAAAATTTTACTTTTGGAAGAATGTGACAGGGATAGAAAACAGAGATAGAAACACACCCTCTTCATGTTAAAAGGTAACTGCACGCCTCACTGGGAACATTATTTCTCTCCTCCTTCAAGAATTCTCTAGTTCAAATTTTTCTGGATGAGCCTACACTGCATTTTAGGAGACCCAGTGGGATACCATGCAGATTTTGTAAAGTCACAGACTGCATTAAAAGGGCCTGCTTAGAACCTGGTTAATACCATTTTAACACCCCTTCCCTTCCCTTCCCTTCCCTTCCCTTCCCTTCCCTTCCCTTCCCTGCAGTAACCAATTAAATAGAAAAGTAATAAATCAGACATCCCACAGAACTTGTGGTTTAATGAGCTTACTTAAAATACTTTTCTGAATCTGTCCAGTTCATCCCAATTTGGCCTGTATTTGTCCATTTTGCACCAGATAGAATAAACACCAAGAACTGGATTTAAAATGATTAATTACCATTGACATTAAACATGGTTGTATAGAAACTGTATTTTACGTTAGTTTATATTTCTAAAACTATGTTATCATTTAAATATTTTAAAAAACATTACTTTAGAGTTACGATGAAACAAAATTTTCATTTGTAAAATGAAACAGAATTGAACTGTTATTTTAAATTCTGATCATATATTTTATGTATATATATATGCTAATAAACCCCTTTCACCATCAATAATTTCCCTATATAATTAGGGACCATACATAGATCTAATTAAAGTATCAGTGCTTATAAAAATGTCAGCAGTTCATTGTCAACTGGCCACATAACTAAGCATAACATTAACAATTAATAGTTTGTAAAAATCTGTACAAATCAAGTCTCTTGTTCCTCACCACAGCATGGCTAAGAAAAAAAATAGCAAAAATATGCTCTGCACTTACTTTATTTAAAGGATGTACTATTGGCCAGAGTTTCCACATAGGAAGGAGCCTGTTTCATAAACCCATGAACATGTGGAATGGTGTTTTCAGTTTCATTGGACTCAGAAGTTTTATATAGTATTAAGTACATAAAACGCTAAGTATTAATCTGACAGATAAAGAATCAGAGTAATTGCCTTTGTCAATATAGGCAAGTATACTAGTACCCACAATAGCTGAAGTGTTGGACTCATGGTGCACAAAGGTAGTTTTCTTACTAACAGTCCTGTAAGCACACCTTTATTATGGTGCAACCCAAGTTAAGCAGATAATTTCATAACTCTGAAATATATTAAACAGGTTAGCTATTTTGTTTTTGAAGAATGTCTACTACTTTCACACAGACTCTCATTCTCTTTGCAGCTGTGTGCAATGATATTTACCATAGGCAAAGCTTGAGACAGATGCTACTTAACAGATTCTGTATTAACATCTGAGTACACACTATTGTCTCTATATTACACGCTTGACTACTGTTTTCAATTTCTTGTAATAAGGACACGTGTTGTTTAGTGAGGTGATTTTTAAGTTGTTTTAGGAATAACTCCTAACATTTATCCAGTGTTTTAGGATCCTTCTCTAGCAAATCAAGGACAACAGACAAAATACTTTCTTTTAAAATTACCTTTACTAGACTACAGGCTACAATTTCAAAATCCCTACATCCATGTTTCAGAGAATGGATTTTTTAATTTAATACTGACCATTAACTGAACGAGTTTAAAATAATGAAAAGAAGGTAAACTAGGCAATCGTATTCAAGAACCAATAGTGCTACCTGAACTTGTGATTGTTTATCACTATGTCCTCCTGAAGAATTAAGAATGGTCTCTTACCTTTACTTTTTTCAAATATTGGGAGCTTTTACACTTCTAAACTATTGCACATCAGCAAATGGGAAACAGACAATCTATGGCAGAAAGGAGAATTCAGATATACTTTATTCATTTTCTTACTTACCTCTATTGCATTTCAGACTCGTGTCTTCATGGCCTTCTCCTCCCTTTTTCTTCCCTAGTTCTTTTAAGAATGTTATAAAATCCCAGATAAAGAAAAGTGTTTATGTCAAGCTCCTCTTAAAGGTCAGCAAATTCATAAAGCTGACCCAATTTCATTGGAATCTCCCAAGTTCAAGAGCATGTATTTAAAAAATTTAAAATGCAAGAGATCAAACATGCCAACAAATTTAACCAATCACAAACATGTTGCCACAGTCAATGTCCTGAATACTGAAAATACAATATCCAGAGACCTTGTCCCCCTCCTAATTTGATTGATTTCTGCAGAGATCTCCCTCCACAGAAATGTATGGAGGACTAGGAGAAACACAGGATTTAAACAAACAGAAAAATACAGATTTTTTAAACTTTCAGTGAATGTGGAAGAACATTATTAGGTTTTAAAGCAAAAATAGGATTGTAATATTTACATCCTCCCGACAGGTGGAAGTACAGAGTAATCAGCAGGAGAGCAAAGCCGAGATGATTGCATGAGAAATATTTGTCCTGTATTACACAGTAAGTGAAAGCATCTCTTTGATTACAGATGGCAGGGAAAACATGATTGAATTAATTCTAGGGATAAAAAGTCACATTTCTTCAGTTCTTCTAAAGTCGTGATCAAATCGGTCTTTCTGCAGCTCAGTTTCTCCTCCCGTAAAGCTACATAATGAGAGGTACTTCAAGGCTATCCAGGAGACATTCGTTTCTCACTGAGCTATATCCTGGAAGAATTTAATTACTGAGAGTTACACATGAATCAAAATAGTACAATTAGTCTTTAACAATGCCAAAATCTTTAAAGGGCTGTTCTCATTTAAATTGTCATTGGTATCTAACAAGATGAGTGAAGACTATCCCTCACAGAATAATTATGACAAAAATCAGGTTTGTTGACCTCGCCATGTTTCTGCAGTTTTGAGTGGGTCAAAACATACATCTTCCATATTTTTATTTAGTAGAACGAGTGTAAATTATCCAACCCCACCTCTGTTAACAGGGTAGCTGATAGGAATGGATTTTTTGAAAACAGACTTTGCTTGTAGGGTTTCAGCTTAAAATGTAACTGGTCAAATAGCACATGTTGACATAAGATCTAAACAGTTAAGCTATGGTTTATGAGCGTAGTCCGCAAAAAATTCTTGTCTACTGCTTATGCAACTATATGCTGGCATTAAGATTTACCTGAAAGCTCCTTATGAAATCCAAGAAAACAGTATTAACCATAAAGTTTGAAACCCTGTTAATACAACACAGATTGGGACTGTTATATTTCAAAGTGTTGGAAATTTCACGATGAGTGTTACAATGGCAGAAAAATGCCAAAAGGGCCTTATTGTCTATGGAAAGATACAAACTTACAGACACATAGCACACACCGTGTAAATGAGGTAAAAAACTGTCTTTGCTTACATACTTAGAGATCACAGGAGAATTGGAGTTTGGCAATGATTTGGGGATTTCTGATTTTGATTTTTTTTTCTTTTTTTAGATTATGGTGATTATGAAAGCATTAAGAAAACAGACAGACAGAAAGAAATTGCTCTAATGTGGAAGGGGGACATATCAATTAAAAAACCAAACAAAAACCTTTACATACCAGACAAAACAGGAAAGATTAAAAACTTGAAGACATTTTATAATGAATTGCAGTCATTTTGCACTATTGTTTTATACTAAACTGTTTCTTTTGTACAGAATAGGGCACAGACTTGTGGGATCCTATCTATCCGTTAAATTTTGAATAATAACCATGGACGTTAATACCCTCTTCTCTTCTGAGTAACGTATCTGTGGTGGGTTGACCTTAGCTGGCTACAAGACCCCAACCTCTGGCAGTGTTTTGCCCTTTCTTAAATCTGTTTTCCCAGAGGCACCGCCATCTTGCCTGAGGGGCTCATCTGTGCCCTGCGGGGGGTGGGTTGGAGCCGGCTGGAACCGGCTGTGTCCGGCACGGGGCAGCCCCGGCCTCTCCTCACAGAGGCCCGTGCAGCCCCTGCTGCCAGCACCTGGGCACGTGCACCCAGGGCAGTGTCAAGGCAGGATTTTTTAGCTCAGGCAAATCATTTTGCTGATATTACAAAACATTCAGATGTAAGCAACTGCCTCGATCCGAGTCTGGCTGGTACGGCTTGTTTGGACATGGCTTTCCTGTTCTCTAATAGTGAACGTAGCCAGGCCTGGAACCTGGCCAAAGAAGCTGAATGTTGTACATCAATTACATAAGTTCATAAAGCTTCTAATTCCCACTTTTTTTTATTAAATGGACACCCTTTCTGTTCAGTTACTGCATGGGTCTGGTTCCCTTGTTTTATGTGATTATTGGAGGCATTTTAGTGTAAACTCAGCACAGATTTACTTCTTTATCTCAAATATATCTCAGCTTTTTCACTTCTTTTTAATGAAACACAACATTTGTTATAGTAACTGGTGCTTTATATCTTCTAAAGGAATTCACTCTCCTGAACCGTCCCACTGTTGAGACTTCATTGGCATGAGATATCTTATGCTAGTAATTTTTTCCTGAAAGGGAAATATGTGTGTTCCCTAATCCCAGGACCTTTAATTAGCTCTTTAATTCACTTTTAGCTATAAATCATCGATTGTAGCGTTTGTTTCTTAAAATCACCTTTTGGAGATGTCTGCACTGCACAATATAGTGTTATGTTAAAGATTACCTGGTGAACTGGTATATTTACCTGGGGAAGTCAAGGATATGGGTACAACTGTGGGTCACAGTAAAACTGTATTAGCATTGTAGCTAGTGGCCAGGCTAATTAGCTCCATTTCAAGGCAGCACTAATTAGCTGATTCTTGGCAATGTTCTCAGCTATACTGCTCACTTATACTTCCTCCAGTTCCTGAGGAACTTCAGCTGGATCCAGCTCAAGTGTCTTTTGTCCAGCAACATACATACACCCTGAAGCCAAATATATGGAGTCATATGCCTTCAGAGCTGTTTCATAACCATCCTCTTCCACTGTCAAGCAACCAGCTATTTCAACATATGGCAACTGATCAGATAAATAGAGATTTAGAAACCTGCCTTCAGGCAGGGTTCCTTTCCTAAATATGGGCTGCTCTGCACTGCCAATTTTCAAAATGTCATATTGCATTTGTGTAAAAATCAAGAAAAGTAAAATATATCTCACTTAAAGATGGACAATGTAATTCTCACTAGTGAAGAGAACCATTTTATCTATATGCTTCACTTAGTCATATTAAACAAATACATTGATATTCACCTACATGAGGGTCTTTTATGTGATCAGGTAAAGATCAAGCTGTTTGAGTATCCTTGGGTGGCATTTTGCTGTGACTTCTTTAATTTACAGTAAGTTACTCCTGATATTGTGACATGCTGCTCACTAATGTCTGTTACCTGAAAATAAAAAAAAACAAACCACCAAAAAAATGTTTTCAACAAACAGTCTGTGCCACAGAGTTATTTGGGATCAAAGCTATTTTACTAAGCCTGAAAGCTTCCCCTAGTCCGTATACTTCAATCAGATTAATATTGATATAGACTTTTTACATCACCTTTTATACAGGAGATATTCAACTTGATATAACTAATGGCACTGCACTCGAGAAATAGAGATACACCAATTTTGTAAAGTGCTTCCCATATTTCATTAATAATCAGATAGATTGAGCACGATACCTGGCATTAAAAATATTTTCAGTACTTTCTGACTTCAGATCAGAAGTGCAATGAAAATATGTGCAGCCCTAAACATTAAGTAAGTAGGTCCAATATAAGAACAGATACAGTAATTCTACCAAGTGTTCACTTTTGGCTGAATCTGTAGATTCAATTAAATTATTGGAATGAAAATCCCAGTCTTCATTGCATTGCACTACTGCTTTCTCTCCCATTGGAGATTATTTTCTTTGCATAAAACAATTAAACTTTTCAAAGTAAAAGTTGACATTAAGGTTAAAACAAACATTCCAGTTAATATTGGAAGCTCAGTCAATCACGTTATGTCAGAAAGGATAGAAAGAATGAATGAATTTTGATAGAGTCACAATTTTAACACAATAATGTCACTAAGCTTTAAATGAAGTATCTTTTAGAGATAGTATAAAAGATAAGTTGATAAAATAGAATTAAATGAAACTTGCAGGCTTCACATATTCATGTCTGTTACTATGAGAGACTATTTTATTAAAATGCTTCCAGCATATTCCGTGTCTTTAAAATTATTTTGAAAAACATTAGTTCAATAATTAGAAACAGTATATGAATTATGTATTGAAAATAAATAGTAAAAAGGACACATTTACTTAAAGTTTAAATTAAAGTAGTTGCACAATTCTTTCAATTAGAGGGCATTCTTCATTCCAATATTAGTGACAGAGACAGGCTGTGAGATAAAAGGCTGAAGACTGAAAGGCGTTTCAGTTATAAGTCATCCTAGTGACTAACTGGTGAAATTTCAATATTAGAATTCTGATTCTGAAAAGTCGAAAATCTGATTCAGAAAAGTCAAATAATACAGTGTATTTTACTTTAATAGCTTTTCAGGAAGCATAATTTAATTTCTGTTGGTTAATAAAGGATCTTGAATTATCAGTAACATGTAGTATTTATATATGTTCCTAGGCTTTATTGAGGATGTTTTTAATGTCAACAATCTCTCATTATTTTGGCCGAAAAGACCAAATGCAACCTAAGAACAAACGTATGCTCTGATTCTGTGATCTTTACTAGTACAATTGCAGTTACATTTTGAAAAATGGCCTTCAAAGACTTTTAAAAATCAGTAGAGAGAAAAAGACATATAAAATCTTATGTATTGTGGATGTTTTTTGAGAAAGAATAGCTATATTTACCCACGGATACACTTCTCATTTTCTGACAATTTTCTTGACGTTACAGTCTCATTAATTCAGAGCGGGATTGCTTGAGAATGTTCTAGTGAAAACACTTTCAGGCAAATGCATTAGATTTGGGACCTAAATGTTTTGTTTAAATCATCTAGTAGATTGGGTTTGTTTGGAGGTTTGTTTGGTTTTGGCAGCATGTGTGGGAGAACATGGCATTCAAAGAATCATAAGCATGCTTGGTTTTTCAGCAGGTCTACTCAAAGACCAGAAGCCAGCTAGCTGTGCATCTGCTTCTCTCTCCACTGAAAAACATATTCTTGCCAGTTTCATTGCTGCTAAAGCAGCCAGGAAGAGGTATTTCAATGACGAACTGCAGGATTCAAGGTTGCCAGAAGCTCCAAGTTTTGGTTCAGCCTAATTCTGGGGAAAAAAAAAAAAGGCAAAAAAAGCGCCAAATCTAAAAACATGGAAATTTAAAACTTTCAAAAAACCTTTCCTTTGGTCCAGCTGCTACTAAAAGCAATATTCTGATACTTATTTCAAGCAGTTATTTTGCATTAATTTTGCATTATTTATGGATTAAGAGGATAGAAATCTGTTCCAAAGTCTGTCATCATCAATGGTCTTTCACTGACATCACTAAATTTTGTAGTAGTCTCCCAAAATACTCCCATGAATAGAAAATGAAAATTTCCTTGAAACACAATTATTTGTACTTTCAAATGAAAAGAAATTCAGTTTTCTTTAAACAATAACTGGTCATTCGTTTAGTACATATACTACAAACTTACTGGAATAAAAATAGGATCACTGATAGATATGTGCAGTGGAATTAGATGTAAAAAAAATATTTTTTTCCTTATGTGCACAGTATTCTGCTCTAGTTTTCTGCTGTAAGGACTATATATACATTTACTCTCTTTCAGTCTGAACTGATTCGCCCTTCAATACAGGTAAGCATCCCAGTGATGGGAGGTGATGGGAGATGATGTAGATATTATGGCTCTTACCACTCTAGAGGTTCATAGATCATGAGTCTACTCTAACAATGCTTTTAATTCATTCATATAGGATGGTGGCAAGGAGAATTGGCCACAATTTCTCACATATGAAGGAAATGCAAAATATCATTTTACATAAAACAGATGTCTAAAGAAAAGCAGCCAGTATACATGAGGTTAGAAATCTTTGTGCCTTTTTTTTTTTTTTTCTTTAAATAAAGATAAGAACAAAGTAACATGTCAGATTCTTTCCTAAAATATTATCTGGTTTAGTATATTGCAAGTACTGTAAGGCAAGATGCCCAAAAGTTAAATTCTCAGCTCTTTTTCTTTATAACCATGTGGGTTTTTTTCCATGAAATCAACAATTCTGCTAAAATGTTTTTTAACAATTTCACTTCTGTACTTGTTCATGCTGTGCCCCGAGTTCAGGGACTCAAGGTATCCCTGCAACTAGCACTCAAGCAAAAATCATCTCTCACACTAATTTCCTCTATACATGTCACTTCCCGCTGTCCTCTTTCTTTTTGGCTTGAGAAACCTATAACATATTATCTTTGGCAATTGTTCAGGAACCATAAGCAAAGCATCTATTCCAAGTCTGTCCCTTGGTATTTGAAATTTACATGTTATTCCCAATCTTTCCATTACTGCTCGGAATACTTGCCAAAATAGGAGTAATGTATAAATCATCAAAATCAAAGATGGGCCAAAAGTGCTGTCAAACATTTTTCTTTTGTCCCAAGTTTTAGGGTTGAAAGTTCTAAGATAACAGCTTTAAATGGGTCCTCAGAGCTCAGCACCTCTCCACATATAACTAGGACTAGGAGTCTTACATTAGGTACAGAACTTATTTAGGTTAGAGGACCCCCAATTTTGTATGCATAAAAGGCTGTTTGGATGCAAACCCTGTGGAAGGTACTACAGTCCCTGATAGCTTTCTTTAAATTAGAAGTTAGAAAGAGGATAAAAAAAATGAGAGATTGATGGTGGGGGGTGGATGTTCAGACCAGACAACCTTTAGACGCCCCTTTTTAACATTAAGTGTCCTGTAATTTATAATCTATATGTATAGGATTTACCAGTGGATGTTTCTACGTGCTGTTTCTAACCCTATTAATTTTATGCAACAGGAGTGGGTCACAAAGATAAGCAGAGATATGTACAATAGCATCTTTCTTACTATATCTAGTGACAAATCCTGGAGAGGCCCTCCCAGGCCTAACTGCAGCTCATAAGATTTGTCAAATTCTGTAATTAAAAATTAATTTTTAAAAAGTGCCAGTTGTCAGCTAGATCTAATTCTTTATGAACTTCTAAATACCTCCCACTGATCACACTATTATACATTTGAGCTTTATTCCCATCAAAAAGGCATAAGCAAAACATCCACATTTTGAAAGAGCCCTTTGTACTTTGTTACAGGACAAAAAATTGGATATGACTAAAATATGTGAAGCAGGTCTTAAAGAGCAAGATAAAAGAGAAAAGGTTTCCACTGTCCAATGTTAAATTGTTCATGTACATTTTTATCTGTAGAAATCAAGTTTGTGTTCACATCACTAATTTATACCATTGTAGCAATTTACTTTCCATTAGTTCAATGTCTACGCGTCTAACCACAACCTGTTGTTAAGTAAGATCTCAGTGAAAGAACTTATGCAGGCAAGTTTTCCTCAGGTCTAAAACAAACTCACGAGTTACATTGGCTTAGCTAAATGTGGTAATTGTCCAATTTTTCTTATTTGACTGAATCTGTCGAGTGAGTTGTGTGTTCCTACTTCAGACTGACACAGCAGGATTGCTTTTCTTTGAAACTTAGGGTCATGATCCTATGCATAAACCAGAATGGCTGATGTTTGCACATCGTGTTCAGCTGCTTGTGTTATGGCTTTTACATTTAAGGTTCTGGTTCTACTTCTCTGAAGAGTCACCCCTCTGCCCCTTATGCTGTCATAATTACATCCTTGGGAGTCGCAGCAGAAAAGGGACAAAAATGTGTGAGGGTTTTTCAAAGATCTTGTTACACCCTTGACTTTATTGCATATGTATAATTATTGGCAATGTGTCACATCAACAAAATATATGAAAAAATTGTTGGCAATAAACAAGAAAAGTTGAGGATGTTCAGTCTATTTCTATAGTTTTCTCCTAGTTCAATATCTGCAGGTGTGCTTCAAGAGGGGGATGAGGCAGGAAGCAAGGGTGACCCATACACAGTCTGGGCCTTCACTATCAGAATGTGGTCCCACAGGGTCTGCAAGCAGAGCTGGGTGCTGGTGATAGCGTTCAGTGACATCCCCAGAAAGGGTGAGGGGATGAATCAAATCCATCATCCCTCCGGGGTCCATCCAATCAGCAGGAGTGGGAGACAGGGTTGTTGCAGATGCAACGTAGGTCCAAGATCCACCCCAGGGCTGGAGGCAGGTACACCTCTGACAGCTCATGGGAGGTTTGGTTGCTCAGCCTGAGCTGAAATGAGGCTCCTGGGCCCATGAGCAGGGGTGGGGGTGCTCAGAGAAATTAAGGCCTGTCTGTGCACTCAAGGCCCTGACAAATATCTGCCCCTATTTCTCGTGGCTAGAAAAGTTTTATCTTCTACAACTCTGTATTCTCTTCTATTTACTTCATCAGGCAGTATAAAAGAGTATTCTTGGCTTCTCTTAGGGTTTACATTTAAACACACAGGAAAATGTTTTACACCCAAGCTATGGCTGCAAGCATTACTGCAGGGTCCCCAAATAAGTGTTTGGGCAAGCTCCTTTCTTAATTATCTTGGTAGCTTACTGAAAGCCTGTCTTTCTCCTTCTGTCTGTTTGTGCTGTTTCAGCAATAGATGCTCAACAGACTGACAAAGTTTCCTGTGTCCTGTTTACCTTTGACTCAGTCTAAGATGAAAAAAGTAGTTTTACAGAAAGAAAAAAAGGATTAAAAAAAAAAAAATCTGAAGTATTTTCTGTACACACTGTAGGTTATAAAATAATTTCTTCTAGTAATAATAAGACCTGAAGACCTCATTGTTGTGGAAAACTCACTTGTACATGCTTCTTGGTTGTTAGTTCAACAATCCGATCATTACATTAAGTGTCAAAGAGTGTATCAGCTACTGACAGACAGTAGTATTGTAAATTTGCTCTGAATACTTCAAAGGCTTAACTAATTAGCTCGTAATAAATTATAGATGTAAGCTACAATTGATTCAAATAAATTAACAGTGGAAGTACTTTAAAAAAAGACGCAGTAACTTTTCACATTCTTTGTTACAAGGGTTCTGCTAGCCTATGAGATTTCCCAAAAACTTTGGATTTCATTTAGCTTGAACCAATTGCATTTTAATTATAAATGTGGGTTCCCATAATCTTACACAGTAAGTGAAGGTTTGCATACATTCTGTCTATCAGGTTTTTTTTCTAAGACTCAGTTTCATCCATCTTTGCCAGCACTGAGGATATGTGGTAATACTTTTCTGGGGGGTTGGGTTTTTGTTTTGGGTTTTAATGGTTGGCGGGTTTTGATTTGTTGTTTTGTTTTGGGTTTTTTGTGTATTAGAAGGGAAAAGCATCTCCCACTTTGACAAATGCATAAAACAAAATGAATTTTTCATAGCCCCCAAAATACAACATCCTAATTGGATATACACTGCAGTACCCTACAGGAGTTCTTGAATGGTCACTAAAAATTGCATCTCTTCAGAATGCTCTACAAGTTATAAGACCTCAATCTGTTAAAGCACATCAGTACAAAAGGTAGGGATCAGTGTACATGTCTACATCAAGGGTAGTGGCCCAGGAACCTTTTAAAGCCCATGAACCCGTGAAAACAAATTGATACTTTCAGACACTGTTACATTCAACTTATTCTTTGTGTCTGACCTGGATACATAGATAACAATTCACGTACTTAAATGTAGTCCTCTAGGGCCAATTTAGGTATCTGAAGAGTATCTAAGTTATCTGCACAAGGCTGCATTAGAGAAAAAACATGCCTTTTTGCAGCAGCAGCTGAAGACCAGCTGGGATACCACATTGAATCTAAAATGGCTATAGAAACATTTGCTTAGGTACCTGAAATTTGCTTCCCTAGATTCCAAGCATGGAAACATTTAGGATCTCAAAAAGGGAATTGCTACAACCAGCATCTTCAGAAAGGAATTGCCTAAAATAACACAAAAAGCAAAGCATGAGGCTGAGTCTTAAGCTGCACTCCTGTCTAGAATTAGATGCCTTCCTCTGTGCTGCATGGAGTTAATTTTCTCCAGTTAGATTCACACCCTGGACTCCTCTCCCTCCAGTTCAGAAGTCTCCAGACACTTTAATTTTCATTATCAGAGGTCCCACTAAGTTCAAGAGCCCTAACCAGAGTTTGTAACTAAAAGCTCATAGCCACTCTAAGTCACCGCCCCTACAGCCATATTTTACATATCACAGTTTTGCATTTCTAGGTCCCACGTGGGAGAAGATAGGGACAGAGATGCAAAAGGCCTGGAATGTGTAAGTCACATCTAAGCTGCAGAAAGACATAAGAGAATACTGTTTAAGCTGGGAGAATTTCTCTTTTCATTAGATATTTCAAATTACTAATATTTAAGAGAGAAAATAAGGAAGTCATGTAAGCCTGGACAGAGCTCAGAAGCATGTGGAAGTGGCCATCCATTTGCAAATACAGAATAGCCAGGCTGATCGTTAGAAAGCGGTAAGCAGTGTAAGGGGACATAATTTACGCAATAGTAATCTTTGCAGTTTTGATCAAAAGTTTAAAACACTCCATAAGTTCTAAACATATTTATTCAAACTGGATGGTGATTAGAGGTCCCTACTGCAATTTAACCAATCTGCTTGTTAGAGTTGCCCCAGCTGAACCTCTTTCTTCCTTGCCAAATGCTCTGACTCACCCCACCTTCCCTAAAATCCATTGCAATTTTCTGTGATAGCTGAGGAAAAATGTGTTTTATATTAGACTAAATATTAGACTATTGTGTTTGTCTTTTTAAATTTCCATTCCTTGCCAGATCAAACACTTGAGCTTACAGTAAATCAGAAGTGTATATTTTTGGGAAGCTGAAACTTACCAATGACAAGTTGGAGAAATGCACTATGTCAGCAAACTCTTCATCCTAAACATTGTACTTAGCTTAAATAAATCCTCTGCTTTTCATCATCTATTGTGTTGTACTGCTATTTTTCTGTGGAGTACAATGCCACAACAGTGAGGAGACACAGTCGTAAAATATATGTCCAGGCTGTTTCAAAAGCAGGCTGGTCCCCGGTAGAAATTGGGGCAGGCAAAACCCTGAACTTATGTTCAACTGCAAAGGAACACTGCAGCAGCCAGGAACAGTTGGAGCATAGGCTCACTGCTGTAACACCTTCTCCTTTGCCACCTTCTCCTTTGGCTATGTCCCAGCCCCCCACAGGCTGAGCCAAGGGTGTTTAGTGCAGGCCTTGCCCCATCAGCTCCATACCTCTAGTGATCTTCCTCTGGGGCCAGCTCTAGGTGATTTATGGCTCCTTTGCATCAGCAGAGCTGTTATAAATTGGGCCTCAGATAAAATTAAGGAGGTTTGTTGGGCAGCGATTCGTGTTAAAGTATTCGACAAAAAAGTTAGTGTTGTGCTGTTTACATTTTCAGCTGGACACACACTCCAATACAATAGCAAGTTACTAGTTCCCAAAAAGGCAAAAAATCTTTTTAAAAACTTATAAAGACTTGTATTTTGAGCTAAGGAACCTAAGAAGATAATTACCGTACTGCTATCATCTCTCTTACCAACAGTAAATTCATTTTTAGGAACTTCAAAAAGAGATATAGGAAGAGCACACACAGTTAAATGTAAATAAGCATAAGAATTCAAAGAGAGAGTTGTAGCACATTTTTCAGTGTTCATCCCACTCTGGGCTTCGTGTTTCTAAACAGAAACTTTTCATAAGACAATAGAAGGAAAATGGTTTGTGTTCAGGTAGGGAAATAGTAAAGACAAGGAGTTTTTCAGAAGAACTAGGTAGAGTTAGACTTATAAATCACCTGGTCCAATGCAATATATGGAGCAAAGAAAAGCACAGCTTTTTATAGGGCTATACCTTCCTTACTGTCGGAGTGGTAGGCAGAGATGAGTCAATTGGGTTAATTTATTTGAACTTAATGAAAGATTCTATTAAAGTCATTCACAAGGAGATATTAAGGATACTTGATGTCCACACTGAAAAAGAAATACTTGTAATGATTAAAAATTTATATGACAAAAAGCTAACAATAAGAATAAAATGGCTGGTTCACAGCATACCTAAACATTAGTAGTTGTTTAATTCATAAGTTAAAATTTAGGTTGGTATCATTCAAAGTTCTTGCAACATGCTATATAAGGATTTATCATATTAAATTAATGGCAAAATAATTAAGACTGTATTTTGGTATATGTTGCAAAAATACAGTGAGAAATTACACCTATACACAAAACAGACTTGTAAATTGATTGAAAAACTGACTCTCATCAGCGAGAGATTTTAAGATTACATTTTCAGTCTTCTGTAAGGCAAGACTGAAATCCTTGCATCAGTGAATATCCTGGAATTATTTGCTTATGTTTGTTTTAATAAAAACTGAAATAACATATTCTAAATTGATCAAAATATTTTGATAACAAGAAGTAGAAAAATAAATCTTATTTCACAAGAAGAAAACAAAATATCAAGAAATTCACACAAGATCGTCTTCTGGGACAAACCATTCGATGAGAAAACTTACAGCCAGGTTTAATGAAAATAAATGTAAGCAAAAATAGCAATTTCCCCTATAAATTACGTTGGGATGGTAGAAAATTTAACAAAAAGATTCTGTGGGCAAATATAACAAAATTGTTCTTACCTTCCCTCTGCTTTTTCACAAACCAAATTATATGTCATGATTTATAAAGAAGCATTTCTTTACCGAGAGGGTGGTCAAACACTGAAACAGGCTTCCTGGAGAGGTGGTCGATGCCCTGGGCTTGTCAGTGTTTAAAAGGCATTTGGACAACGCCCTTAATAACATGCTTTAACTCTTGGTCAGTCTTGAAGTGGTCAAGCAGTTGGACTAGATCATTGTAGGTCCCTTCCAACTGAAAATATTCTATTCTATTCAATTTGATTTGATCCGATTCAATTTGATTCCATTCCATTCCATTCCATTCCATTGGTTTAGATTTAAATAAGTCATGGCTTCATTTTCATGAGAGTCAGGCGAGTCCAACAAAGAGGAAGAAAGAGACACCTCTGCATTTAAATTGTAAAATAGTAAAATCTAACATGTCTTTTTGCATTGCAAAGTTGAAATTTATGCTGGCTGGGATGGAAGCCATTATGCAATGAGTTTTCTTAAAGGAGGATATAAATGAGCTATTAATTCTGCCATTTCAAATTTATCACTTACTAGAATTAATGCATCTTGGTTCCTTTCAGAAGTGTTTTTTTTTTCCTTATATATCATATGTTTTACATCAGTGGCAGCAATTAAACTATCTCAGACCCTGATTCTCTTTTAATTCTTTTACTCTTAATCAGTCTGGCTTCTACTCCACTGAAAAGTACCGGTTCCTCTTCAGCTTTCTAGTTTTATTGCCTTCTGGGGAGCTAGTATCCACTTGACAAAATCACAGTCAATTATAATAGCCTTCCATTAGGTCTAGGTGGAATGGCAAAATTGCTAAAACTTCTCTCACAGAAAGGCAAGTTGAAGACCTAGGTGTTCTTCCCTCTAAATAGCATCCAGCTCAATTGAGAATATTAATATTAACTATTAGACCTTTTCTGGAGGGATACAGAAAAGAAGATCTTTAATCCTGTTAAATAAGGATTTTAATGAAAAGATGTTGCAGAAACTGTTTTAAATCTCTTCATGGATCTTCCCCATTTAGAATGAAAGTGTGTTTAATTTAATTTTGTTTCTGGTGTCTCAGTTCTCTACTGCTAATCGTGAAGCCCCCATATGACTTAAATTGTAATTTAAACTGTATCAAAATAAGTACTAATAGTTACTGCTATGTCTTTATTAAAAGTGAATCAACCTAAATTCCAATAAAGCAATTTTAAAGGGTGATAATTATTTTGACTGTAGTCCCAGTAAATGTGACTTTGCCGTTACTGGCAACAGTCACAGGCTTTGTATGGACCTGTAGACTCCTGAGTGCAGGCTCTCAGGACTTGTCTGGGCTTGTCTTGGCCTGACCTGGTTTTACCTTATTTTAACTTCTGTCCCCCTGCCAAGTGACTATCGCCCAGCCTGTTTTAGCTAAAACCCTGTGGATACCTTATGGTGAAGGTCCGACAAACCTCAGACAAAGTGACTGCAAAGCAAACAATATCCCTTTGCATCCTCTGAGACTGGGGGAAGCTATTCCAGGCTTTGTGGGGAATGGATGAGAAGGAAGCAGCCTGTGTAAAGAAGCTGTGTAGAGGGAAACCCAGGCAGACCCCAAAAGTAATGTGGAAGGAAGCTTCTGCATCACACTCCTCCCAGCAGAGAGGAGGGAGAAGTCCCCACCGTGAGCTCTCAGCAAAGACCTGTGTTCCCTTTTTCCAAAATTTCTCTCAAATAATTAGATTTGGAGTGGAAGACATTGATGCTAGAGTAGGACTGGCTTACTATTGCTCAGCAATTTCCTGAACCACATAGAGTTTGGGTATACTGGTGGAGTTGGTCTTAGCTTTTCATCTCTCATTGTTGAACATAGATCAGTCATTGCAGTCAGTTTTCAGTCATCTGGCAGATTTCAGGTTACATGACAGCGGCTTGATAATAGCTCCATTTTTTTCCCACAAGACTTTTATTTGCTTGAGCAGTAATGATAACATCCTTGGTAAATATACTTTTATTGTGTTGGCTTTAGGCATTACTAATTTTTAACACTACTTCGTGAACTAAAAAAAAATTAGCTTTTTAACCAAATTTAATTTGGTTAGTCATGATTCTTCAAACATCAGTTTCCTTTTTATTCTCAGCCTTGTCTTCAATCTTTGTTATGGAGAAATCCTCTTCCTTCCAGGTCACAAAGTTAGTTTTCACAATCACTTGACATTCTTGTTCCTTTTACAGTTACATTTTGTTATGGACAAATGACCAAATAATCAAAGGCAAATAATCAAAGTCTCAAATAAGTGTAAGATTTTGTAATTTTAATTAGTTTTGACAGTTACTAGAGGATTATTTTTTCTTTCCTTACCCTATATTCAAACACCAAAGCTATGAAGTGGTATTCTTTTTATATGTGGCAAATATATCTGTTTATACATTTAAAGATCTAGCTATTGTTTTCTCCAAACGTCAATGAGTAAATGCAATACTTTCTAGAAGAACAAAAATATACCCTGTAGAAATCCAGAAATGTAGTTAAGGAATAAATATGTAAAAGATTATCAGGATAATAAAGGATGTCAAAGAGGCATGTGTGCTCTCTCTGGGAGTTTCACCCCTCTCTTGTAAATTGTCTGCATAATTTGTATGAAATTTATATAAAAATCTTGCCTGCTTTTTTAAAGACATCAGTCATTTTGTTTGCATAAGGAAAATAGCTGTTTTCTATGAAACTATAAAAATAACACTCTCTAACTTCTTCTGATATCCACACCAAAAGCTGCCAGGAAATTCAATTTCAATCAGCATTCCACATTGTTTATTAAACTAAAATGATTGTTTCATGAAAAGCATAAAAAAAGAAAACATGTAAAATAAAGGATAGCCTCAGCTATTCGCAAACTACAAAAGCAACTACAAAAGCACTAGGAATAGCACCCTTCCTATGAATACAAAACCTCTCAGTTTGTGTTTTCTTTCCCAGTCATGTAGGTTGAATCAAGGGTCCTTTGGGGTCACCTAGCCCAGCCATCTGCTCAAAGCAAGGACAACTTCAAAGCTAGGTCCAACTTTGAATTTTGATCAGGTTGTTCGGTGCCTTGACTAGTTAAATAAATAAATATATTTTTTACCTGTTCTTATAGCTAACTATGTGCTATTACTACAACCTTGCCAATATTTTTCTCCCTTTTTCTAATTTCTACTTATACAGCTTTAGAAAACAGACTCTACGGTAAGATTAAACAGGGCACAAGCTTGTCTATTAAAATCAATGAACACAAAAACTTTCTCATATCATCTGCAAAGTATCTCCATTCTTTAACACTTTAATTAAAATATTATGGGTTTTTTTTCTATGAAAAAGAATAAGATAACTTTCTAACAAGCAAAAAAGTTTTCAGTCTGTTGGGTCCTTTCAGAGATTTCTTTTGATCTCACATGAAAAAGTTTTATTTGGGGTGAGGGGGATATTGGGGAAGGAATTTTATTGGGAGAGGAAGTGCAACTATGTGGTACTTTCACCTGACAGCTTTGTCATTTGCTGATTTGCAGCTACATGGAAGATAATACAGTAGAAGTAAATATGCCTCCTTGCTTTACTTTTCAAAGGACGTCCCTTATGAAAATATCCATCCCTGGGGGGCAGCTTTCAGATGTAAATGATTTATTTCCCCTTGTAGATGTCATCCTAACACAGACATCTTTCTGATGCCTGCTTACTGTCTTACGTAAATGAGAAATATAATTATGAGTAAGAATAAATAATATGTTACTGTGAAAATGTTTCTCATATGCCATTTCAAAGTAACAATTAAATGGAACGGTTTGTCTGCTGAGTACTGTGCAATTATTTTTGGTTTTTTGTTTTGCCTTTTCTTATAAATAAAACAGGTATGCCC
Organism: Fulmarus glacialis; assembly: GCF_000690835.1. Lineage (NCBI taxonomy): Eukaryota > Metazoa > Chordata > Aves > Procellariiformes > Procellariidae > Fulmarus > Fulmarus glacialis. The sequence continues at coordinate 27,291 of NW_009218785.1, forward strand.
TTGCTCTCCTTTTCTACCTTCTAAGCTGTATAATGTACATTATTGTTTATTTATTTAATTCAGCCTTCTCCGTTTAATAATTATTTTCACATCATATTTGCTACAACTAAGTATCATTTAGTCAAAAAACAATAAAACCCCAATTATTTCTAATTTATTCTCCATCTGTTTAGATTCACATTAGTACCAGTAAACTGCTTCTTTATGGCCTAAAAAAAGTTTGCCTCTAAATACCAAATGCTAAGTTACAGCTTCCTGGTTCCACCCCAAAAAGACCTTCTAACTGAAATATTTAATAGTTTGCATCTGGATCATGAACCTCCACTTACTCAGCAATGAAGATTTAGCAAAAAGGGTTTCAAGAGGAAATATAAAAGTAGTCGTCTCTGAGCTAAGATCTTGTTTGTGAAAAAGATCCTTTTTATTACTTTGAAAATAAAAGGGATAAAGTAGATCAAATGTAGATATACAGCTGGTCAAATTTTTTACAGTGTCTCTTGTCTATTTGTCTATTAGGTTTGAAGAAAACTTGTTTTTAGTGAACCTGTAAAAAAAACAAACAAAAATAAAACCAATTATTTTCTGAAACATTCAGTTTTAAAAACCAGATTTATTTGGATTCCTAGATTTTTTTTGAACACTTAAATTGTCAAAGGAAGTGATCCAAAAGTGAAATATTTTTTCTCTCATTATTCTTTTTTTAGTAGTAAGGGAAATATTTCACACAGAATCACAGAATGGAGGGGGTTGGCAGAGACTCCTGGAGATCATCTAGTCCACCCCCCCCCCGCTCAAAGCAGGGTCAGCTAGAGCAGGTTGCTCAGGGCCGTGTCCAGTTGGGTTATGAGTAGCTCCGAGGATGGAGATGCACAGCCTGTCATTACCAGGGCAATTCCAGCATTACCTGTCCGGAAGGTTTCTTCTTCTGTTTAAACAGAATTTCCTGTATTTCAGTTTGTGCCCATTGCATCTTGTCCATTCACTGGGCATCACTGAGAAGAGTCTGGCTCCATCCTCTTTAGTTTACCCCATCAGGTATTTATACATATTGACAAGATCCCTCTGAACCTTCTTTTCTCCAGGATGGACAGTCTCAGCTCTCTCAGCCTTTCCTTGTGTGTCAGATGCTCTGGTCTCACAATCACCTTGTGGCCTTCGCTGGACTCACTACAGTGTGCCCCTCTCTCTCTTGCACTATTTGTTTACACCGTGTGAAGTCCCTAACATTTTAAGAATCATATATATTCCTAACACTGAGAAAATTCTGCCTGTGTTTCTTCTGCAGAGATCCTGTATATACCATTTTCCTTCCTCTACAGCTATTGAAAATGTCCTCTGAGGAGTAAGCCTTTAATGGTGAAAAGATGTAAAGGACAAGATTTTCTATGCAACTTGTCCCTCTCAGTCACCCAAATGATTTGTGCAGTCAAACCAGTAAAAGTTACTTTTGCAACAGTAACTTCCCCTTCACTGGCTTCCAGCACTTCACACACTGAACTAGGACAAGAAGATACTACACATTGCATCCTTTATCTGGATTCTCATCTTCTGCAATAAAAATCTGGATTTTTGTCTTAATTTTTTCCCCTCTTTGGACCAATAATTTTTTAGGGAAAAAACACTGCACTTTTGGTAACAAAAGAAGATGTTTCATTTTAATATTTTTCAATTAATCCAAACAAAAATGCTATTCTTTTCCCCTTATTGCTTTAGGAAGTGTGTTCCACTTCTTATTTCTTTGAATTTACTCTGCTTTGTCTATTTTATTTTGTTTTGTTTTCCATTTTTTCTCTTGCCCTCCCACCTGCTCCTGAAGAAAACATTAAAAGCAAATAGCAATCTGTGGGAAACATGCATTAAAAAGTTTTATTAAACCAAATAAAGGTCTTGAGAATTACCACATTCATCAGCCTAATTCCATAACCTTTTGATGTCTCTGACATCTTGTATTCAGTTATTCAATCTACCTTCAAATCCAAAGATGTGGCAGAGGCTCAAAGCCCATTTCAGCTGTGTAAGAATAGGAATTCTTTATAGGATGCAATACTTGTATGCTAAAATCAATTCTTTTTCCACATTATATCTTCCAGGAAGTCTAATCTTTAAAAGCTATTTTTAATTTCCCAAAACAGTACTGTGGTGCATATTTGTAGTAATTTTCAGATTTTGAGTCCTTTGAGATTTTTTTCACATTGAATCTTCACTGTTTCATATTAACCTGCCAAATTTAGCCATGGTGAAAAGAGCTCAATGGACTTCATTGTACAACAGGGCTGCTTTCTTGTAGTGTTACTAGTCCACCATTTGCTAACATGAATTTGCAATCTCAAAAATATTTGGTTTGCTCCTCAGATGTGGAAACTCCAGATTTCTGTGGTGTCTCCATGACTCAGTGTCTTGGTTTCATGCATTATAAGTAAATTCCTCACTGCCTATTGTGATTTATTACAGTGAGAGGTGTTGAAAGTTGAGTCATGAAATCTGAAATCTGGATTCAGACCAAAAACACCACAGGCATATATTTTGCACTAGGGATGCTATGAAAATAGGCTGTTCTGTTGCCAAATATATATTAAGAACCTCCCCCAAAATGTTAACTGTCATAATTTCAGACTCCAAAGGTTAAGAACTTCTATGCTAACTATCATGAGATGTTTAGCTTGGAGCTTGCTCTGTTCCTTATTTTACATAGTGCTGTGGTGCTCTTATCCTCTGTTCCTTTATTCTGACGTATTTCCATTGTGTAAAATTCTAACAATAGAACCATAATGACAAACAGAGTAAAAGAGTAAATAATGACTAAAACAGTTATACTCTTCTTCTGTTTTAAAGTATTTTAATTGTTTGAAGAATACGAAGTAAATTACTTCTTGTATATAATTAAATGTAGCTTAAAGAAAGCACGGAAATATTTGGAAATGCCACACTGACAATTATCTACTGCCTTCATGCAGGTCTATGTCAGAACCACAAAGTGCTATTTTAGATACACCCAGAATAATGTACCATTCATTCCTTAGTATTAGTACACCATACTATATAATTTATATGGATGATACAGTCACGCTTCAGTTTGCATGTTAAGACATTTTGCAAAAGCAACACATGTTAAAATTTGAAAAATAATTACTTTTCTCACACAAGCCAATTTAAGACTGTTGAAAACTCTGTACAGTGTTTATTGAATTCTGAATTATTTGATTAGCCAATGCAACACACATCACAGAGTCAAAATTCTCTGATAGATTTTATAGCTAAGAAAGCATTCCAGATACTAATGTAGACCAAGCACTGGATTACATTCTTTATGTAGGTGAAAAACCAGAAAGCTGTGTTAATCATCCAAAATCCTGTTCTCGCATTATTGAAATACACAAGTAAGATCTACAGCATTGTTGTAATTTTATGTTGTTGGAACTTGATTAATTTTGGTGTCCTTAAATCCATGACACAAATGGAAACACAAGCATTGCGATTCACATGAACTAGAGTAACATCATAAAAATTCAGGGCTTGAAGATGTTAATACCATCTGTTACAGTAGCTGAGCACCTAAATACTTTTAAGAATGAACAAAGGAAATTATTACAATAACTTTAGAATAAAATAATTTCATAAAAAGAATATTAATAGAGCCATTCCTCCTTATTTTTCTGATATAATTTTATTAATTTCTAGAATTCTTTAAAAATGTTTTATAATTTTATTTCCTACAATCACTATTAAGTTTGTTGGATCTAAAACAGAAGTAGGTTTTTTTTACCCTTTTAAAATTTGCCACTGATGAACTAGAATACAATTTTTTTAAAGTGCTTTAAGTGGTTACTCTGCATGACAAAATTAAAGATTGTTGAAAAAGATCCCTCAAGATGTGCAGTAAACTCCTGAGATTGTGGCAGCATGTATGTGTATGGAGTAGAAAGGAACTGAAGAATGATGTTTCATCACTGTTCCCATTTTCAAAAAAAAAAATACACAGAAATACAAAACCTCTCAACATTACTGACAATAATAAAATATACTTTGCACTTAGAGAATATATGTGTGTCTGCATTTAATATTTCACATACATACACATGTATATATGCTTTACGGAGATGCTTGCCTTTCAGTGTAGAAAGAATATTTGGAAAAAAAGTATTTTGGATTGTTAGAAAAGAAACATAAACTGGGAAAACAAAAATATAATCATCTTTGCAGATACAGTGGAGTGTCCAAGTATTTACCGAAAATTAGATTCTGAATGGTTGACATCTGCATGTTCTTTTGCTTTTCCAAGACAAACACATTGTTTTATAGAAATAGCTTTATGAACCCAGCATCTCTTCTGTGTAGCTAACCTCATGGAAGATTCCTATATTATTTAAGAGTAGGGGATTGTGCGTAGGGACCTAGAGGCTGCATTTGTACTAATAAATTAAATAGTGACCAGAAAAGTCGTCTAGCACTGGAATCAGATCATCTGCAGTTTTAAATTAATAGCATGGTCCTTAGCAGACTTCTGGCCCATGTCAGCCATTATTCTCCCAGCAGTTTCCAAATACAGTTACAACATTGCAGAGGTCATTCTCAGCAGGCAGTTTGAATGCACTCACACTGTTTTAAAGGCCAAGATAGTTTATTACCCACCATGATGGGCTACTCTAGGCCAACTGGCCTGAGCGCTAGTGAGCATTCCTGGGCACACCTGGTGCCTGTTAGCATAGGCATGGACTCATAGTCCAAGGTGACATCCTTTCTGATCCTTTTATATATTCTCAGTAGTGCACAAAATGTGTCTTCATCAGTTAAATACTGTCATCTGCCTATTATGCGCAATAAATTAGGGCAGACAGAAGGATTTTATTTTTGACCACTACATTCTGAGTCCTCTTCACAGATTCTCATCTTGTTAAATGTATTAATTCTGGTAAAGCCTTCTCTCTCTTTGGAATAATCTTTTTCCACCTCTGTAAACAGCAACTATTAAAAAAGCAAAATTAAATACTGATTATTAAAGTTATAAAGTTATTGAGAAAGCACAGAAAATATCTAAATACCAGGAAATCTGGGCAGGAGCTTGGTCCTGTTCTCTATACTCTGTCTGTCACAGGTTTACAGGACTCAATACATGATCTGACAATGCAACGATTTTCCAGGAAATGAGCCAAAGACATTGTCTTTCAAGCTGACTGACTCATTTTTTTCTGTCTACGGACTTCTAGGGGTCAACAAGGAAAGCCCACTTGGCTTAAAAACTGTCAGGTCATTTGCAGATTTTTTGTGTTGGTTTTGAAAAAGAAAGAAAGATATTAATTCACCCTTTCCTCCCCATCCCCTAAAATACCATTTGCATTAATATATATGTTTTTTAAAATATATGAGTTTATTGTGACTTTTTTGCATGATAGGCAAGACATCAGATAGAAAATCTGCATATATAACATCAGACATTTCATATCTGGTTCATCATACAGTAATCTCAGCCAATCTGTCAATGAAAGAATTCATTAGAGTGAGCATGAAGTAGAAGATCTTGCCTTACATATTTTGTCTTCCCTATTCTGCTTTTCCCTTCTGTTTTCTTCCTTAGCAGTATAGCTGTGATGTTCTGTGTGCTTTCCAGCTAGAAAAATAGCTTGCATCATATTCAACTGTCATTTTTACATGTCTCTCTCACACAGATACAGATGAGTCCTATAGCTCCAAACTAAACTGGTCACGGAGGAGCACAGCACAGGGATATTGCTTGCAGCCCAACACTACATGCATTATTCTCCAGGGTGAATCAGCTCTGGGGTTAGGAGAAGTGCTTCCCCGCCCGTCCCCCAAGTGTTTTGAAATTGGTTGGATTAATGATGTTTGGCTTTATTTGGTTTATGTGCTGATTTATTTGGTGGGAAGTCTCCTTTTCCTACAGTTTCAATAAAATATGCAGTCACTTCTGTGGTTTCCCCCAGGTGTATTACCTGTTGTTATAGTATAGTTTGGGCTGCTGTGAAGATTATATGCTCCGTGCCTGGTCATTGTAGAAAGACACTTCCTCTTGAAGCAAGAAAATAATCAGAAAAAAGCACCTGCAAATACCTGCAACACTAAACTGCTGTTAAGTCAAAAGGGATAAAGAAGGGAACATGAACAACATCTGTCAAGTAATACAGCAGCTCAGCATGCCTTTTAAATTAGGACCTATACGCAGGTGCACTTGAAAAATATCCTCTTCGAGCACAAGCTGTTAAAGGATGAGAGTTCAGATGCCACCTGTCCTTCTGTGGGAGTAAATCTTTCCAGACAACAGCTGAATCAACTGCCTTTACAATTCATTTACCACAGGCACATAAATCACATTCCTAGGGAATCACCATGTTGTCAACCACTGGTGTCACCATCAGTTTTTTGAAAAAAATCACTGTGACCATATGCATGTATTCCATTAGCTAGAAAGAGTGATTCTTTAATATTCTTCAAATTAAAATAAAAAATAATATTACATTATCAGGAATGTGTGACATTCTTAAAAGTCAAAATACACTTTACCAGCTTTTCAGTATATACTGTATGTTTTATGACTGCAGAGCTATCTGCAAAGTTTTGTTCTGACAGCAATTTATATTTTTCCCCACGTAATCACTGAAATTACTAAAATTCAAAGGCAATACCAGTGTTAGTTTCATCCTGACACTTTTCGTGAGGATTGTTTAAACAGAATTAGTCACAAAAATTAATGAATTTCAAAGTGGTTTAGTTAAACTCAATTAACTATATCTATATCATACTCTTACTCAGCTTTAAAGTTATTTAAATGGAATTTAGCTTAATTCACTTTTAATGAAGATCTACAAGTAAATATTAGTATTTATTTTGATATATTTTAGATTGCAATAGGAGCCATAAAGGGTGTCCTGGTTTTGGCTGGGATAGGGTTAAATTTCTTGCTAGTGCTGTGTTTTGGATTTAGTATGAGGAGAATGTTGATAACACACTGATGTTTTCAGTTGTTGCTAAGTACCCTCCTAGTCCAAGGACAGCTCCCATGCCTACTGACTGAGCTAGGTACACAAGACGGGAGGGAACATAATCAGGACAGCCAGCTCAGCTGGCTAATGGGGTATTCCATACCATGTGACGTCATGCTCAGTATATGAATAGTAGGCATGATCCAGGAAGTACTGATTGCTACCTGGTTATCAGTCAGCGCGGGTGGTGAGCAATTGCATTGTGCATCACTTATTTTGTATATTTTATCATTATCATTATTATTCTCCCTTTTCTGTTTTATTAAACTGTCTTTATCTCAACTCACGAGTTTTTCTCACTCTTACCCCTCCGATTCTCTCCCTGTCCCACTGGGGGGGGGCAGGCTTACCCCCCCGCTTCCCTTCCCCTCCCCCGGGGGGGGGGGGGGAAGTGAGTGAGCGGCTGCGTGGTATTTGGCTGCCTGCCAGGTTAAACCACGACAAAGGGGCTTCTACTTGTGGCTAAGACCTTCATAATTAGCAGGAGAGAACTGAGTCCTAGAAATTAAATTATTTGTGTGCTTTTATTCTAAATGGGAAGGAGCCATAAAGAGATTTAAAACAGTTTCTATAATATTGTTTCAATAACATAATTATTTAGTTGGAGTTAAAGGTTTCTTTTCCACATCCCTCCAGAAAGTCCCTAATAGTAATTATTAATATTTCAGGAATGGGTTTGCATATTTGCTTTTCTTTTTCCCCCTTTGAATTTTCCTCTTCTCCAACCTTTTACCCTTTGAAAATGAACAAAAGCTCATGGAAGTGGGAGAAAAATCTGTGTGAAGGCATATTTTATGAGAAAATAAGGAGAACATAAGGAGATAAATGAAAAGAATAATAGTGGACTAATATTTACATGTATTAAAGTTGATTATAATGTTACTGCATCTTTCACAACACCTTCCAAGATATTTTATAAAATAGAAATATCAATACTCAGACATGGTTGTGAAATATCTGAACAAGTAAATATTTATTAAGATAGTCATTAGAACCTGAGGGTTTATACTTCTTTTCAGTTAGTCATCTGAGTTCAACAGAAGTTTACAATGTAGGGACCAATGTCAGGATTTTCTCAAGGGGCTTTAGGTGCTCATTTTTATGGGATATATACTGAGAGACCTTTCAAGTTGGCATCTTTTAAAAATCAAGGCCACAAAATTGTTTCAAGCTGGACAAAAATTCCTAGGATATTTTTTTGCTCAATCTTGACCTGAAAACTTTGCCTTTAAAAACAGAACAAAACTCTCAAATGTGGAATAGATTATCTCCAGTGGCTATCTAGACGTGTATTACATGCTCTTTACTATAATCTTAGGATGATAGAGTTCCAAGTATAATACATTCAAGTACCCTACATTATTCCTGATGAGGTTTCAGGAGAGTTGTCCTAAGCGGGGAATATCATACATCTGCTCTAGCTTTGGAGTAAAAGCAAGAATGTCTCTTGGTTAGAATGCTAATGTATAAATTATTTTCTACTTAGTAAAAGGGAGGACCCCTATATACAGTATATCTCCTGTGCTAACAAGTGCACAATCTCCAGGGTCAAAAGCAGAAAACTTTTCCAGCATAGTACATACTTGGAATACACACCATTCCAGAGCAGTACACACAAGGCTGCATCAGAATCAACACGTGGAAGAACTGCAACCACTAATTGGGTATCATTATAGAGGCTGTATCCCATCTGGATTTGGATACAGAGCTTTGAATCCAAAAGTAGCTGTCAGTCATGGAAATCCTTACACCAAGTCTGTGCTTACAGTTATATAGGAGACTACAGAAGGTGCTTACAAATTCTACTCACAGGAAATTATGCCAACAGCTGAATATTTTAAACGTTTTTTTTTGCAATGTAAAACCATTTTAAAGCAACGAGCCTATCCATCACTATGTTCTAACAGAAATATACTGAGGGACTCTGCAGTGGGATAAGGATGCTCCATCTGCCTGAGTTTAATTTCTTTGAACAGTTACCTGAAACAATACTTTGTGTGATTACAGTTATCACAGACATTTAAAAAAAAAAAAAAAACCCCAAAAAACAACCTATCAGTCTGACCTCCCTTTTCCTGCCTTTTCCCCATGGCAAATTGCATTTAATATGAGACATGAGTGCCATGAACCTTGTAATTGATCTGGCTGTGGCTCAGTGGCTTAATTGTGGATTAAGGTCAAAAGTTGGCAGTGTCACCAATTTCTAAATGCTTCAGAACATAATTTTTGCTACTGAGCACAAGAGAGGATAATATATAAAACTGAAATATTGGTATAAGAATGCCATAATTCTGACCTGATGAAAAAACTTGGATTTTTATTGAATTTCTGAGTAATATAATATCTATATTTTGTAGACTCTTTTACTAGTAAATGGAAAAATAGAATCCTAGCAGATTTATGTTTTTAAAAGACCTTCTCTGTTTTTAGTGGAACAATGAAGATGTATAGTGTGCTTTCTATTCAGCCTGAAAAAGAAATGGACCACATTCCCTGTAACCCTTGCAGTTCAAACATGTTTTCAATACTTAGCTGTGTAAGAGGGAGCCTTGCTGACTACCACTGGTCTCTGCGTGACATGTTATTCCTGATACCAGAGACACATCTGTGATACCAGTTCCCTGTTTGAGCCGTAACAGCTGAAGTAGAGGCATGATCTGTAATTCAGAATCTCTGAAAAAATGTACTGTGGATCTACGCGTTAAAGTGCTTCTATACCTCAGCTCATTGATTCTTCCCATCCCTGAGCTGTCGTTTTCTGTCACACTGAACTCAAGCTGGGTTGAGGTAAGGCTGTCGGCATTACAAATTCACTCTGTGTACACCTTGCCCCACAGGCTACATCCATGCCACTGGACAGCCTACAAGCTCTCTTGAGAGATGATGCTAGTTTGTAAAGCCAATATGGCTTTCAAACCTTTATAGAGTTTAAGGCAAATTACATCTTTTCCTAAGGACTGTTTCTGTTGACTGTCTTTTCATCCATTTTCTTCCCTAAAAAATAATTTTAAAATATTTATGAAATTCAATATGAATTCTTAGAAAATTGAACCGGCCTCTTCTTCCCTTCTGTATTGTTTTGCTCACATTTTCCTTCTCTTGATGCACGATTTCCCTGTTTTCTTTAGAAATTCTTCTTACTTTGGACATTATTAATTGCTTCCAAATACGTATGTTTTACATTCTAGTTTATAAAAGGTACAATATATCAGTACCAGAGTTGCATAGTAAAGTGCTTATGTGATTATTACACATCTATACTCAAAGCACACTTTCAGTAAATCATTGCTGTAAAAAATAAGTTGAGTGAAACAGGTTTTAGACCTGTTTAGACCCTTGCATAGCTTCATCATTTTTGCAGAATTCTTGATCCGTTTCACACAGTAAATCAGTTTTTTTGTCTACAAAGATTCTTTTGTTTTCTGTTAAGACTATACCAAACCACAAAACTTCAAGGGACCATCTACGCATGATGCTATAACAAAATAGTTTTGTATTGCACTCACCAATTTTGTTGGACACTGGTGACACAATATCAAATCTATGGTTCATGTTTCTTTGCTCTCTTCAAATATGGGACACTTGACTGTGCTACAGTAGTAAGCTGTCTTTGACTTCAGAGAGATTAACCAACTGCTAAAGTGGAATGCCCTTATTCAAGCAGCAATGAGTTGGCTGGAATAAAGTTTTGTAGCAGACAGGTGTACACATCAATGACTACATTTTGAATTCACAGCTCCTTGCTAGAATAGGTCACGGACTTGGGAGTTAAAAAAGAATAGTTAAACAAGTACACGTAGAGTTTGCATGGATTTGCAACTTGGAATTTAGCCTGCTGTCTACTAAATATATCTGATTATTTTGTTAGTCAGTGGGATACTTCAGAGAGAGGGGATCAGAAGAAAGATTTTAGAAGTCAATAGAACAGAGTAATATAATAGTCTACTTGTCCGTGTTTCATGAACTGCTTACATGTGCTGTTTCAGCAATTATCCAATGAAGTTTTAACTCCTTAGTACACTATAGATTTGATTTTCAGCACTTTGAAAGATTTTTTTTTTTTCTACTCCCAAAGCAGTTGTCCACAGCATCTGTGCAGAGCTGGCGGCACAGAAAGCAGGTTTTCATTATTAGTACCTTAACAGCTGCTTAAAAGATCCCAAAGACATGATGGGCTGATGTGATATTTGGAAAAGAGATCCATCATCATAAAACAATAAATAAATAAAACATGGCACTCACCTGAGCCAGTACAGATGTTAGTAATCACATTAGCTTTATTCCGGATGAGAAAATATATTTTCTAAATGTCCAGCATGAGACTGTGCTAAAAAACAATCGCTAAATCCAAAACTGAACAGTTCATGTGTAGTCAGTGAAATCTTTCCATCAGCTAATTCAAAAATTACAACGTGTAGAATTGAGGTAATCTGAGAATTTCATACACAGGGGGATATTCAGACAAATAATCAGAACAGGAACTAGGGAAACAAAATGTGATATTCATGATAATGAGATCCTTAAATAATACCTTACCGTCATTAAAGGATGAAAATATGAAGAGTAAAAGTCTCTAAATAGAATCACAGAATCATACAATCATTAA
>NW_009218786.1:0-61085 GCF_000690835.1 Fulmarus glacialis
AAAATAAAATAAAATAAAATAAAATACAACCCAAAAAAGCTCCAAAAAGTTGAAAAGACACTATCCTTTCCTTGCCAGAATTCCAAAGAGATATACCTAACGTAACACATTTCACTGACCTTTATCACAGGCATATAGAAGAACTAAATTAGAAGATATTTTTCATCTCTATGGAGTTGTTCAAGATAATATTCTCCTAGCTCTTGGGAAAAAGTTCCTAACAATTTTCTTTTTCTGCTTTAACCCTTTTGCCATTTGAAGGAAGAATTTATTTTTCTTTTTCCTTTCATTAAAATCTTTATCCTTCAGGGATTCAGCACCACAGTTCTGCTCTCTTTGAAGAGTGCCTTCATTACGAGGTTGTAAAACTCTCTGAACAGAGGTTATGGACTGAGGAGATACCTGTTCCTACATCACTACACGTTCCACTATGAAGAGTACAATGGGGATAAAACTAAATCCAGATAGTGTCTTCTGCCAAAAAAGGACTATGTCCACTGAATGCTAGAGTCATATACACTTCCCTCCCTTCCTCTCTCATTCAATTACTTATTTCATGTAATGTAGAACAAATCATCTGGGATAGATTGTTCCACTCCTGCAAGCCTTAAGGTTAGCATATACTGGTGAAAAAGTGAATTAAATCATCTCAGGAAGAAAACAAGATATTAATCCCTGCATTCTTGTACTGTGACATCAAGAAGATTATGCCATTAAAGAAGATGTAGGCAATTATGTGCAAGGATCTAGGTGTAACCCTCAGATAGGTACATAACTGATGCAAGTCCAAATCTCCTACTCTACTGACTTTAGTTTTGTGAATTCTACTTTCACACCTGCATAAATACTTAAGGTCCTGCTCAGTCCAAGGCATAAATCCTTAAATTTCTACACAAGATTCTACCTGAACAGCGTTCTAGTTGCTTAAAACACTTTTTCAAAAACCCTTCAATGCTTTAGCAGGATCTTTAAAGTGATGCTTAAGCGACTGACAAAAGCTAAAAGTAAGTGCTGCTTGGACTCAATTCATGAAAGTCTGCTTTTCCATTTATCTGTGCTATCCTCCCCATAAATATAAACAATCCAAAGAAATAGATTAAACACAGAAAGAGTTAGCAAAGATAATAGCAGTCATCTCGCATTGTGTGGAATGACTGTTGAAACTATATGTTTTACTGCAACTGATATCAAACCTCTTTCATTGTCCTGCAGTGAGCCAAACAGTTCTGTCAAAAAAACAGTTTCCTGTTTTTTTCACCCTCCCACTAGGAAACAGCTACAGTCAACTGTCTTCTCCATCTCTGTCCAAAGCAATCAATAGAGAGAACACAGCTTCCAATCTTCCTAGACATTTGGAAGCCTATATTCATCGTAACTATCAAATTCTTCAGAAGTTAAAGCAGGTGCTGAACAAGCACAAATTATAATCTGGAATATGTTTGTCATATTCCTGTATTTAAAGTATCCTGGAAGATTGTGGTTTAAAAGAAAAAAGGGGGCAAAAAAGGAAAAAAATTGAGAAAAAATGGGGGAGGGGGAGGAAAGGAAGGGGAAAAAAAAAAAGAAAACCTCAATATCACTGTTTTTCTTTCCTGTGAAGCAAGAAGTCCCTTAGGAGTACAATGGGAGTATTTCTGTCTGCTGTACTTTACAATCATCCAGAAACTGAAGGTTTTATAATAAAAGATTACTCCCTAGCCTTAGTTGATGAATGGCTATAATTTTCCATTGGACATCCTGAATCATCTGGCTTGCCGCAGCAGAGAAGCTCTCTAACTCTGAATTGAAGGTATAATTCTAAAATGTGAGACTCCACTGCGGAAGGCTAACATATTGGCTGTGAATCCTTGATATTCAAGTACTGTTGAGAAAAAAACTCAATGTTATTTATTTACAGAGAAGAGGATTCTGGAGTGAACTTAGTTATTTTAATGCAGAGCACAAAAACCTAACTGGGGTCCAAAACAAGTTATAGAATAGGACAAAGCAGAGCCCAGGAGTGAGCAGTTCCACAGATCTCAAATGTAAAAGCATTATCAAAGGTATACAGCACTAAACAGGTCAAGACATACTGACAAGTATTAATAACATGGGCGTAGGTTTATGGGGCTCTAAAGCCCAGGTTAAGGAAATTCCTACTCAAACTATCATCTCATAGACAGAGGCCCCAATATTCTGAAGCTGTTCTATAGGCAATCTTTCAAGCCATTCTTCCCCAGAAACAGGAGTTTGGAAACAAAGAGGCTGAAATAAAAGGGATCATTGGTCATTAAAGTTGTATTAACAAAACTGTGACTTCTTAGGATGAAAAACTGCAAAGCTTTAGCATCAGCAGAACAAAATAATGTGAAAAAAATATTATTCCTAACTGAAACTGGTTTTGGAGATCACAGTGGGACATATGGTTGTAATTCAGTGACAGTAACCAGACTAGAGAGCAAGAATAACAGCAATATTTTGTAAGATGGAAAATAAAGGTGAGGACTATGGTATCAAGAGTGTGACAAATGCAAATGTGTAATCAAGATAATCTTGTGAGAGGAGGGAGGCATGATATAGCTAGGGCACTGGACTACCTTACTGAAGATCTGAGTTTTGTTGCTGGAGTAGGACAGGCTAAATCCCCTATGCCTTGACAGTTGCTGAAGGCCATGGTCAATGGCCTATGGATCTGAAGGGTGCAAGACAAGTACCAAAATCTTGCAGTGCTTCAGTTCCTACCTCTACCGTAAAAAATACTGCTTCCTTTACCTTTTCTCAAAGCTGCAAGTACATCTGTGACTGTGTGTGTCTCTGGGATACATGCTCATGTTTGTTACTGGTTGGACCTGCAAACGGAAATGCAGCAGCTGCATCCCTTAGCCTGGTCAGAGGCCCCGGGTCCCTGGGGCAGTGGGCTGGGCTCCGGCGGCCAGGCAGGAGTGTCCTGGGCTGGAGCAGCTGGAGAAGGCAGCTACACTCTTACATCATTTAATACTCTCCTCCAGATGGGATTTAAGCTAGCGCATTTGTTGATGCCAAGCAGTTCAGTGCAGAGGACTGTATGCTTCACCTTCCTCATTCTAGTATACCTTTGAGAGCTAATCCTTACGCTACAGCTCAAATCCAGATTTTTTTTTTTTTCCAATAGCAATCATACGGCTTGGAAGGCTTCAGATTCCTCACAGGCTTTTCAAACTAGTCAGTCATCAGGACAAAAGAGCTTTTCCTATGAAATAGAAAGCCCCATGCATATTACACAGGAAATCCTGAACCCACTGAAGACAATGACAGAGATGCTGTCATGTGGACGGAATCAGGATTTCACCATCCATATGCAGTAATCTCATACATTTTCCATTGATTTAAAAAGCTTGAGACCAACACAGAATTAATAGAGAATAAAATAATCCAGATTTAAGTGGATGTGAGTTATTTCTTACCAAGTAGTAGGACAGTGGTCTTTTTTGACTACCAGCCAGCCGGTCAGCTGTTTATTGATTCACAGAGTAAATGCCAGCTTCAGCTCAGTAAGTACTGAAAGCCCCAAGAGCCTGGCAAGCCAGTCACACTTGGCAGATTTTCATGCTCACTTGCCAAGCCCAAATCAGGCAAGTGAGAAAGCAAACACTAAGCCTGTTTTTTTCCAAGCGTTAAACAGATTTTTTAGGAAGGGGAAAGCGTTGTTATAAATTATGAGTCCCTTATCTAGCATGTTCAAAATACAGTTGCGACTAGAGATATGTGGGTGGACTGGCAAATACTTATACAGTTTCCATCTGAGGGCAGTAAGAAAATCTTTTTTTCCTAAGTGTCAATAAACTCATGGCCAACTCTATAAATAAGCACCAAATGGATTCTGTGGGATGATTTGATTTCCATTAGATTCCATCTTCAAATATTAGTGATGTCTGATTTTCTTATTTTTACAAACGGCAGCTGTTATGAAATATAGACTTGTGAGTGTGCTGCACTTTAAATGAAAAATTAACTGAAGGCAAAACCCTAAGAGCAGTTTTCAGCTTTTAGGTGACATTCAAAGCTGCATTCCAGCGAGGATCATTTTAGCTGCACTGCTGTAACAGGGACTAAAACTGATATTCAGGTTTCCTGAAAGTAGCACTACAAAGCATTTTAAATAATAACTTGACCCTGTACCTTCAGTAAACTTGCCAGGGTATGATCAGATTAGCTGAGAAAAACCCCAGCAGTATTCCTGTGTATTGGAAAGATGCAGGACTGAAAAAACAGACTAATCATTCCCAAAATGGATCTGTGCAATTTCTGCTGCAACCTGCAAAGCATAAGAAATGAGTATTTAAGGAAACAATAGCTTTAAAAATCTACAGGGAAAGCACACTAAACTGATGATCTTTAACATGATCTTCCTTTAATTGCATAAAAAAAGGTTATATTAAATGGAGAAAAGGTATTTCCATCACTTTTAATCATGTGTCTTAAACTTTAAAGACCATATGCAGTATGTAAATTAACTTATCACAAACAAAACAGTACCTGCAGTATTGAGTAGTTTCTCAATATACTGATTTATATCTAAAAGTTTAAAATATGGATTCTGAAGTATGCTAAACTCCAGTGGCTCTGATCCAGTAAAGTACTTTAATGGCTTACGACATAACTACAGGAGATCTCTGCATGCATTACTGTCAAGTTAATTTATTTGTGTATTTTATGTTAGGTAAATCCAGAATAAATAGCACCTTTGAGACCCAGACACAGTATTTTCACATCTCTCTTGGATCACCATTTGGATAAAACTGTGGTTCTATACTGAAAGTAGCTATGCAAAAATCTGAGTAGAACTTTTGCCTTGTGTTTTCAGGCCCACGTCTAGTTAGTGTATTGAACAGAACAACATAACTTATTTTTTACCTCTCAAGTCTGCAGATAATACTGTGAAGTGGAACTTCTGCAAATTATTCTCTTTTCTTCTTTTTTTGTCCACCATCAACAGAATTATTTTGTACATTTCAATGGTATGCCAGTGTTCACAATATTATCATACTGATAAAAATCTCAGATCCTGAAGTCAAGTTCACTTAGTTCTAGTCCAAGCAGGGAGCCAAAGTGAAAAATACCTGGTAATGTATTTCCTAATAAAGCAAGAAGATATCCTCAAGCTGTTGGTGAGGAAAGGTCACTTACCATCAAGTCCACTACTCTAGATATCACAGAGAGCTACTGTTGCGTGTAGAAATCTATGGGTGGGGAAAAGGTATCTAATAACAACAAGAAAGTAGCTGGTACAGATAGCTTTCTGTACAGCTGCCACAGCAGAGGGGATTTCATGTTTCTAGAAACACAAGCACAAAGGAAAAAAAGGACCTAGGGCACACGTGGAAATGCAGATCTTGCACAGATGTGGCTCCAGAGCCTTCAGATCTTGAAATCCTGAAATGGGTAATGGTAC
This sequence comes from Fulmarus glacialis, assembly GCF_000690835.1. NCBI lineage: Eukaryota > Metazoa > Chordata > Aves > Procellariiformes > Procellariidae > Fulmarus > Fulmarus glacialis. The sequence continues at coordinate 5,411 of NW_009218786.1, forward strand.
CACATGGAAGAAACTCCAACAACACAAAGTTTCCTACATTTTTGTTCCAGATCAGCCTCCTCTGGTTGGAAACAGAGTTTGCATATAACAAACAATACAGAAGCTGAAGAAAGTATGAAGTATGAGGGAATTAACTCTGTACCTGGGAATTTGTGCTGCCCTTTGTTGCTTCTGTAGTAGCAGTATTTTTAAAGTTACTTTCATTTTAATGCAAGTCTCAACACAGACTGACAGCAGGTATTCTGATCTCTTATATATCTTTACCTACATATCCCTTAACACTTTTATGTTTGTGTACAACCTTACTGACTTCACCGAGAAAACTCAGAGCATTTGAAGTTTAATGCAGGTGAATCATTCTAGAAAAGAGCTCATATTTATGAAATGTATGCTTTGCATAGACTTTTCTTATACTACATATGTACAAAATAAATATATGGGCTATGAAAAAAACATTCCTGTAATTGAAGCTTTGCAGGCAACCAAGAAATGTGTATGAAATTGCAATTTCACTAATTACATATATGTATGTCTGTATGTACATGAACACATACGCAAACTTTCTGACAGAATCAGTGTTGTTATTCTGGTCATCAAGCTTATTTTTTGTTTCATTTTGGAAAAAAAAAAATGCTGTGTCCAAAATAATTCATTCAGAGATGGATGCTTTTTAAATAGATTAATTCATTCTATAAAAGTAGGGTGTGAAGACCATATTGCAGAAAATTTAAATTCAGTTCAAACTTTCATACATTTACACTTTTATGACAGAACTGGATCTCAGTAGATGGGTTAAGTCTACATTCAAAGTAATTTATACCAAAGATTCTATAATCACTGTGCTTTTATTTTCGTTTGTTTTCAAGGAAGGAAATGGGGAAGACATGCATAATTTGAAAGTGGCTTTATACATAGCACCGTAAGACTTTTTGTACACTAGTTAGGTGCATAAAACAGAACATGAGCCCTTCATTCTTGCTATTAAGATCACTTTTTAAGTTTCTACTTTCTAAGGTAAGCAGAAGAAAAAAGAAGCCTGGGATACATTTCTTACCTTTCCATCAAATTTCTCCATCTTCAAGCAAGCAAATTGCTGAAGCAAAAAGTAAAAACAGAAAAAAACTATAAACCAGAAAAACTGTAGAACTATAAAATAAAACAAAATGTGATTGCCACTGCCAAGATCTATTTAAATACTCTAAAAGCTGAAAGTAACCCTTTTTCATTCTGAAAATTAAGCAGGTTAACATAGTGGCGCTGTTAAAATGATAACATCTGTTTTGCAGAACAGTTGAAATTTTGAAACTCAGGAGACACATAATACTTCTATTGTTTATGTGCATGGGGACTACTCCCATTCAGAGAAAAGAAAAACTGAAGAGCAGATGGAATCTGACATATGCCTATTAAAGGGTTGACTAATACATGGGAAATTAATATTAGAAAGCTAATATTGGGAAGATAAGGAGGCTTGTCTGAGGCATATGATCTGTTGAATGCTGAATCGCTTCTTACTGCATGCATTTTAGTAGGTTGGGATCAAGCTAAATGCTGCACAGGTGTTAGGAGGACAGAATTCACAGATCTAACTTCTAGTTATGAATCCCTACCTTGTGAAACTTTGTGTAGATGACAAGAAACATAAAACTACCTGTAGCCAGGTAAGAAATGTATAGTCAAAGAATATGGGGGTTTTTTTGTTGCCATCTCTGTTACATATATTTCTAGCTCTTAGTTTTCTTGTACAAGGTGTGCATCATTTGTTTTATGTGGTAAGTCCTCAGAGTCACAGAATTCTTAAAATTATTTATTTTTTTGTCAGTGTCAGAGTAGAGTGGAGGGAAGATATAATCAGTGTCACATATGCAGAAACTGGATGAACATAACTGGATCAAAACATGACTCTCCACATTAATAGCATGCTTCTGGGCATTACAGCAGTATCTTGGAAATTTAAATGGATTCAATCAATCCTACCAACAGTCAAAATATATTCTCAGTCTGAACTGTGTTACTGTGTTACAGTGTTACAGCACTGTTACAAGAGTCTTGGAGACAGACAAAATGGAGAAGTATGAATACTACTTTTCCATATTTTATCAACAAGCCTACAGAAGTCTGTATGAAAACATGATATGCCCTACTGTGTGTGTACAAAAACAAACCCTGCCATGTTTAGCTGAGACATTCCAGATTCATGCTGGTGTAATAAGAGAACAGTATTTGACTCTTTAAGGAGCCTAAGTAGGGCAGATGTTCTTATTTCAGAATAATATATTGCAGGAAAATTATCATACTCATCGGTTTGTTATACTTACAGATGATGATTCTTAAACTGCTCTTAAAAATCTGTAAACATTTGGTAACAATGGGATCTTCCCAATTACAAATTCTGTCATATCAACTTTTGACAATACAACTTCTCATTAGTGAAAACCAAGAAGCCTGAGATATATTCAGCTGAGGATATTTCTTTCTGTAGTCTGTTAAATGTCTACTTTACTTTTGTTTCAATGTAGTATGAATAACATTACAAACACTTACTGTGGCTGAAGTGAAATAACCAATATTTTTGTTCTTAAAGAAAAGTCAAAATCTCATTGTCATAGCTAACAGTAAAAAGACAAGGACAAAAGAAAAATAAAATGAGATAAAAAACATACATAAAACCAAAGTCGTCTAAAAAATCTTTTGCAAAGAAAATTCCAAAACCAAGTCTAATAATTTATTTATCAGACCTGAATCTTGTATTAATGTGGTTTTGCCCTGTTGAAGAAAAACTGTTTAGAAATTAAAGGAATGTCAAACTTCAGGGATAACACCTGAGTGGTAATCACAGGGACTTTCAAGACTTTCTTCATAGTATATTCAAAGCTGCAAGGACCATGGGACTGAAAAATGAGACCAACCCAATCTTCATGACGATACTAAGTTCATGGGGCAGAAAGAGCGCCTTGCTCAGTATTTTGTTAGAGCGTTATGTACTGAGTCTCTAATGATGTGCATCTTCTCATCACTATGGATATATGTCAGCAATTTTTCTTACAGACTGAGATAAGAGAATAATTAAATTGTTAATGTATACGAATGCTTAATGTATATAAATATTTAATGTTCATATTGATACATTAATCAGTGTAATGATGATACTATATTAATTATTTCTTTAACTGCTTTACTGGTTGTCTCTACTATTTACTATGAATAGGTTAATTGTTACAGGTGATACCCTCTTCTGTTTAATTCTGAATTCTTTCTCTTACAACAAAGTGTTTTGATTTATTGAATTGTATCTTACAAATAGAGTCAATCATCTCATCAAAACATATTCCCCATTTAAACTCATCATGGCAAAGCACTGTGCATACATGAGCAGCAGTATTCCTCACTACTTACTATGTGAATGGATACAGCTATCATACTCATAACTACTCACAGTCAATGGCTTTGACTATGCAAGCAATGCTAAATTTTATAGACTGCTATTTGAATAATTTATATTTCAGTTTTCTGGCCCATCTGAAATAAGGAAAAAGAACAGAAAAACCTTAAAATCTAGAGGACAATAGGAGCAGATAGCTAATAGAATGCCTTTTCTGTAAAGAAGTAAAGACAATATATGGCATGACTAAAATTTGGATGCTAATATATGTTTCTACCTCACATTGGAGAATTTATGTTATTTACAGTAATGTGTGTTTTCATTTATTTTTATTATGTAACTATTCCTCAGTATTAGTCATTTTTCAGTGTAAAATATGTTAAAACTAGATAGCTCCCTGTGATATACTAGTTATTAGAAACCTAATCATGAAAACTCCAATAGCGATGCATTGGGCTCTTTTCAGTAGAAATCGTGTGTCATTGATCCTTCTCCCATGCATGTCACATGCTTTCTCAGCCAATCAAACCTGTTAGCACAGAAGAGCTAAATTTATTGTAAAGTTTTTATCTGGGTTTTAGCTGTCTTTCCTTTAAATTCAGAAGAGACTGGATTTTCTGCTGGCATGGTACAAACAAAGCTTGCTCCAGCTTCAGGAGCTAATGCTAGGAAATACTAGTGAGACACTGCTGGCCACATTGGCCAGTGCTGTCTTACAAGGGGGAATGTCCTTCTTAGAAGGGGGATGGGTCAAAGTGAGAGAGCAAGGAAGTATCTGGAATACAGGAATACAGGAAGGTGTGTTGATGAGAGTAAAAGAAAAATGTGTTAAGTATGAAAGAGGGCCTGTTGTACAGGCTTCAAAATTAGTTTTGTTTTATTTTGCTTTTTTTTTTCTTCTGAACTATCACAGCAAACTCCATTTTTAGAAGTATCAAGTCACTACATGTATGACTATGTGAGTATTGAAGCCCTTATCCTTTGGAGACATCAGTTCAAAGACCAAGTGGGCTAACCAATACTGAGACACAGTTGACATAAATTCCTGTTTGTTCCCATCACAGAATCAGGACACAGTTCAGGACATTTGGTGATCTCTGGTCCACGGATGACCAAGAAAAAGGTAGCAGGCTACAATCAAGGGCTGTGAATTCAACCACCTGTCACAAGCTTGGTTGGTGGTTGTCTCTGCTTGGGCAAGTACATTCACTCAAGAGTAATTTAAGAACAAACTTTGTGCTTGTCTGTAGCTCAGTGCTGCATATGCAGATAGCTTGTCTGTAGCTGGTTTAAATGGGATTGTGATGTATCTCTTATCATTTGTACCTGATACCTCAGGCTGTTATGAAACATAACTCAACCTGTGAATCTGAAAGCCAGATTCACAGAATGGATATTATGTTATTTTTAATACCAGTAACTTAAATATGAGAGAAGTTGATTGAAAGGCTTATTTTCCATGCTTAAAAAAATTTCCAGAATCCTTGTGGTGAGTAAGGAGGACAAAAAATGTTCAGAACAAGAACTATAAGAGTTTCCAGCAAAAGGGAAATACTAAAATTGACAGGAAAATACCATGATGATTTGCTTTCTTTTTTTGTTTTTTTTTTTTGTTTTTTTTTTTCCTTTCTAAAAAATGGTACTGTGGAGAAGTTATTCAGATGCAATCAAGCCAGGATACCTTCACTTTCAAGATCCAAATTGTGACAGCATTGTCATGGGCTTCTAAGTATCTGACTTTCTGCTTTTTTCCAGTTTTTCTGAGCTCTTCACAGCAGACTACTCATAGTCAATACTGACCTCCTCATTGAGCTGCACTTTTTGTTTTGGTTTTTTTTTTTTTTTTGGGGGGGGGGAGGTGAATAGAAAGAACTTTTGTTTAATCTGTATAGAATCATACTTACATAAAGTAATTCAATTTTTTGGTATTTTCTTGTGTATCATCCTCAGATAATACTTTACAAGAGTCAAACAAGAAAATTATATCCAAATTTCAAATTTGTTCTTCCTTGAATACATGAGGCTTTTATGTCTTTAAAAGGGGTATACATTTCAGGTAATACTTAAGAAATGAAATCAAATTAAGAAACTAAATATTACTTATATATTTTCTCCCTAAAAGGCTTATCTATATCTTTGCCTCCCAAGTCTTACCCACACAAACACAGTTTTTTGGACAGATACATGGAGTATTTGTAACAATTATAACTCCCTTTCTGCTGAGATGTTTTACATCACTTTTTTTTCTCTTTTTTGTTAGAGGGAAGGGATGCCATCCAGAGGGACCCTGACAGGCTCGACGAGTGGGACCATGTGAACTTCACGAAGTTCAACAAAGCCAAGTGCAAGGTCCTGCATCTGGGTCGGGGCAACCCCAATATCAATACAAACTGGCGGACAAACTGATTGAGAACAGCCCTGCAAAAGACTTTTGGCTATTCGTGGATGAAAAATTGGACATGAGCTGACAATGTGTGTTTGCAGCCCAGAAAGCCAATCCTATCCCGGGCGGCATGGTCAGCAGGTCAAGGGAGGTGATTCTGCCCCTCTAGTCCGTTCTCGTGAGACTCCACCCGGAGTACTGCATCCAGTTCTGGGGTTCCCTGAACAAGAAAGACATGGACCTGTTAGAGCGGGTCCAGAGGAGGGCCACAAAAATGGTCAGAGGGCTGGAACATCTCTCCTGTGAAGAAAGGCTGAGAAAGCTGGGGTTGTTCAGCCTGGAGAAGAGAAGGTTCCAGGAAGACTTTATTGCAGTCTTTCAATATGTAAAGGGGGCTTATAAGAAAGATGGAGATAGACATTTTACCAAGGACTGTAGTGACAAGGCAAGGGATGATGGTTTTAAACTGAAAGAAAGTAGATTGAGATTGGACATAAGGAAGAAATTCTTTAAGATGAGGGTGGTGGGACACTGGAACAGGTTGCCCAGAGAGGTTGTGGATACCCCATCTTTGGAAGTCAGCTTGGATGGGGTTTTGAGCAACCTGATCTAGTGAAAGATATCTCTGCCCATGTCAGGGGGATGGATTAGATGATCTTTAAAAGTCTCTTCTAATCCTTCAAACCCAAAACATGCTGATTCTATCAAAAATTTAATGGAGGACGGCTAGAGAGTAAGGCACTTCCAGGTTTTTTTCAAGACTGTCTGTTTTTTACTTTGCTGTTTAAGACATATTTTAAATTAAATATTGATAAAAATAAATGTTAAAAAGATTAGAACTGGATGACTAACAACAGAGCCATCAGGTTCCCACAAAATTTTCTAGCCCTGCAGTATAACATAACATTATAAAAGATAGCTAAACTTATCACTCAGTGAAATAAAAGGAGGCGGGTCAATGTAAAGATTTATGGTTTTTTTCCAGAAGACATACATTATATAGAGATGCATCTGCATCAGCTTTTAAATGCTCGCATAGTATTGCCTCATTGACATATCCTTAAAGATTTATATGCTTTATTTGCACAGATAACCATTACACATTTTATAATGGAAGACCACACTCGCTGGTAAGTATACATAGGATGAGGAATCATTATATTTACATTTTTATCTAACAGGCCATGCTGGACCAGAAATTTAGAGTTTAGGTTTACACCCTTTTTCATTTGGTAAGCAAAGATGAACTAAAGTGATATAAATAGAGTTGTGTACTGACATCAGATAGGTGGTATAAGAATGATGGATCAGCATTATTTTCTGTTTCTGCCTGGTTACAGCAGCCACGACAAGTCCCTCTGCACTTCTCAGTGCACTGTTGTTTTAGGTGAATAGAATGTCTTTTAATTATTTAGGGTACTTATTCAAACATAATTCTCTCATACAGTGCTGTAATATGTTGCAACATGCAGCACAGGGTGTGATTCAGACACCAGCCCTAGCAACATTGGCAGGAGTCTGTGGGTATAATGGCTAAGAAAGGACCTTTGCTGCCATTCTAAGTAGTTACAGCAGCTAACATCATCAAGTAAACAGATAATTAGAAAGGATTTGAACCTAAAGAAGTCACAATGCCAGTGAAGATTATTTTTTTGAAGTGCAAAATGCTCATTTTTAGACTTCCACGTTCAAGTTTTTAGGTTTAAGTTGGATATCTGACACTAGCCTAAATCTAGGTACACTTAGGTAGATGCATCTAGACAGACCATGCAAGTTTTGCTCTTCACAGAAGAGGAATAAGGAGTTACTTTCACAACAGAAGAAAATTTAGGTGGCCTCTGGGAAAACTACCAATTGAAAACCTGAAGTAAGTGTCATCAAAATTAATAAAACATAGTAAAAAGCACAGCCAAAGCCAAAGATGCATAAGCAATGAATAAGGAGGAGTTTTTACAAAATGTTGTTCCTTTTATCAAAAATGCGCTTGCAAACAGAAAAGATAAACTATTCTCTTCATAAATAAAACCTAGAAAGGAAGCAGACATATTTGTCAAAGAAATTTTCACCTAATGCACTTGGTAGAAATGTTTACATATTCTTAAAAATCACCAAGTATATTAATATTTTAGCAAAGTGAGCAATATCATGTAGTTTGAAAAGCAGAGCATGTGGAAGGAGGTGGAAACTTTGTAAGGCAATACGGAGTGTTTCTCTGCATTGTAGAAACATCTATGCAATCTATTTCTTCCTGATGGGGAAATACTTTGCCATTCTGCAATACTTTACATATTTTTTTATCTTCTTAAGGACAAAGACCTCTATGCGGGACAATCCATATCAGTCAATATAAGTGGAGGATGATTCTCAAAAACAAACAAAAAAATCTTCTCAGACTTCCACTAACTTATTTTTAGAGTTTTAAGAAAGGTTCCTATCACCCTACAGACTTCCCCTGCAACCCAATAGACCACTCTGCCCAGTGAGGGCTGAAGAGCCTTTTTAAGCTGAAGACAGCATTGCGCTTGGCTCTTCTAGGAAAAAAAGGAGTATGTTTCTAAGCTCTGGTCCCTCAAGGGTACAGGTACAACCTACAGAGAGCTTTAATTAGGTTCCTGTGTCTTTGAGAGATTTGTGATACCTTGCATACTTTTATGCTGTCCCTTTTAGATAGACCTAGACCCCCAGAGTGGCAAGTATGAAAGACCATTTTTATGCACAGTTGTTCCTGTTAACTATATGTAAAGTATAGGCATGTAATTCAGGGTACTGGCTTTTACTGCATTAACCGGACAGGTGCAAGATAAGCGAGGTGGCCACCTTCACTGAATAGGGCTGTAAGAGGAGGGAGGGAAGAAGAAGGATGCTTCTCCTGAATATTGTGGATTTTAATTACCCAAGGGAAATATGTTTTCACAGTTAAGAAAGCTATGCTTTTCTTCCTACCTGATGCTGAGCAAGATGGACATCATTAAGCATAGTTGCAGGCCTGAAGAGGCACCTTTATCCACTCCCTTCTGATGATTATCTCATGGTCTAAAGCTTCTGTTGTTATTAGCACCTATCCTCAGCTGAATGAGGACCAGTATACTCTGCCAAGTAGCCTCCACAAATTCCTTTCCACACAGATTCCTTTCTTCCACAAATTCCTTTCCACACAAATTCGTTTAGAAAGTATGGTCACTCTCAGGATACGCTAAAAAAGTGTAAAAGTGGCTTAGGTCTCTCAGCTCATTGCTAAGGTTTGGAAAATCTTGTACTGATAAGTCTGAGTGTCAGGAAAATATAAAAATCGTACTGAAGTGAATACGAGATTGCATTTTTAAGTTTATTCCAAGTCAATTTAAAAAAAAAAAAAAAACAAACAAACAGAAACAGGAAAAAAACCCCACCCAAAAAAACCAAAACCAAAACAAAGCAAACCCATACAATCCTATAGTAGCTGCACATAAATCTTGTTAAATAAATTTTTGGAAGGCAATTTTCTGAGACATGGACTCTCCCACTGAGAAGAAAAGATTTTTTAACTGAAAATCTTAAGACTTGAACATCTGATAGAAATCATCAGAACAGGATAGTCTTCACTGACCTTCAGTGTAACTTTTAACTCTTACCCTTTCTTTTTGTTGATTAAATAAACAGTTGAGTAATTACAAAAAAAAAAAAGAAAGAGACAACATGTGGGCAAAATTATCTTTTTTTATTATAGTATAGCTGGTCCCTTTAGCTGAGTAATAATAAAAATTAAAAATCCCTGCAGATCACTTGCTTGATATTCTAATAATGTATTTGATCATAATAGAAATTGAAATCATAGGCACTGTCTGCCTTAGCTTTGTATCTTTTTTCCTAACTCATTTATGAGTAAAACCTCTGATATATACATATGCTTATTAAGACTTTGAAACCAAGGAAGAAGCAGCACACCATCTGAAAGCTTGTGATGTTCAAAAGTAGTGACAACATGAACTAGAACTGCAAACTAATTCAAAGCATCAACTGTTGTCCTACCCAGCACTTGGGCCACTGTAAAGAATAAGGATGCAGAGTTGCATTTATGAACCAAGGGGTTTCTCTTAATAGATATCACAAAAAAGAAGGAAAAAAAGTGATTAAGTTAGCCCCATTCTACACAGTTCGATTGTTAGCCTTGTTCAACACAGTACTGTTTTTTATCTTTTGCACATTACCTTTCTTGAAAAAAGCATTTTTTTATAAATGATCCTATTACTTTAATAATCTTCATCTACATTCTGAATTTTCATTGTGTCAGTTATCCGATCCCATTTAAATGGTGAAATTTGTGGGCCTCATGGCTATTTTAATGTGATGCCTTTCATGCCATAATTGAGAGGAGTCTCCGATGAATAAAATAAATGCTTTCAGAGGAATTTCAAGCCCTCAACAGACATCAGCTAAAATGTTAAGAGTGCCTCAAAGTCCCTCTGGTACTATATTTTCTAACCATGAAAGAAATGTCATTATTGTAAATTCTCAGCCTTTGTCTGAAAATCTTGTACCAGTTCCCTTGAGCGTCAGTTCAGTTAATTAATTCAAACAATTTCCTCTCTAATCTCTAAAACATTTTCATATTTAAGACAATAAATGAGACACTTAAGGGGTTCATTCATTGTTGGTCATTAATATGCCATGGAATTAAAAGAATTATTGCTGGCCTTCAGTGACATGAATAATTTTCATATGGTTTGGACCCATACAAGGTTAAAATTATGACCTCTCAGTTCTTCAGCAAATGAATATAATGAAATCCTTTGAATAGGACTTGCCATTCCTTTGCCTTTCTTGATATATCTAATTTGATACTTAAACACATGATTTATGCCAATTTTGGGATCATATTATTTAATGATAACTTTAAAATTAGTAATTAATTTAGCAGTGGATTGATTGCGTTTCTCTTGAACAAGTGCATAAGGTTAATGCAATAGGAGTCTGATGGGTCTGCTAACTCTGACAGTAATTGGTTATTATGTTACATGTTAAGATAAGGAGTCAGCAGTTGAGAATCCCCATGGGATCTGCAGGAGACAGAGCTGTGTGTTTGCAAACCTCTTTTCCTTCCTTCAAACACTTGGTTTAAATTCAAAACAGAGTTATTTTTGACCTTCAGGGTGATGTTTCATAAGGCTTAGTTCTAACTAACATACAATATCAGATTATAGCAACGCAGCAAAATAATTCTCTCATAGGAAGATCAACAAAGCAATCACAGATTTCCGTTTTGTGCTCAAATGTAGTATTTTGGTGCAACTGTCAATATAACATACTGCCACCAGAGAAAGCTATGTTTCTTGACACTATCTGATGTTCAGATTAAAAAGCTTACACTAAAGCCCAACATATATATTAATATTCTTGGTCATTATTTAGTGGAAACCTTTCCTATAATTTTGAATTTTATTATTCATAATTATAAAACCCTGAATAAATAACTTACAACTACTCAGTTGCACTGATCACCTTCTATCAAAGACTAAACTTAAAGACACAGAATGAATGAAATATTCGTGTGCTTATTAGCTCATTTTATGAACAACTCATATCTATTGATAACTTTATGTAAAGTGTTAGCACATAGTTTAAAATATTTTTTTGAGAATACAAAATATTGAGAAGATAATAGATAAGGATAATACAGTTGAATCAAATATATTATCCAAGACTCTTCTCATTTAGTTTTCCTTTGAAGCCTAATCATTAGAAAGCCTTTACAGTTTATGATTTGATTTACTGTGATCACTGAGCTCTTTAAAGACATAACACCTTATAAGTATGCATGAAAGAAAACTGTGTGCAGAGTACATATTTGTATTTTGATGGTTATATGAGCATAGTTTATCACATCTAAACTCTTATAATTCCAAAGATAAAACAAAGAAGTCCACTTCCAAATTTCTGAAATATTCATAGATAAGCTGTTCAGGTGATTGCAAGACGGAAAAACATTGAAATCCTGGTTCAAATGCTGTGGAAATTAACAGAGATTTCTGAAAAGGAGTGACACCAAATACATTGTCACGAGCAACAAGCCCCTGAGAAAAGCCTGCAGTCAGGTCAACAGAAATTAAAGGAAAGGATATATGAAAATATTGCATGGCATATATCTCAAAGTACATCTTCTGAAGGTCGTGTTTTCATGAATTAGATTAGGTACTGTCAGTTACTTCTATTTCTGAGGCATAGCATCAGTCACATTGTGTTAGGCAATGTGATACAAAATGACTTGACATGATGCACTGGAATATACAGCACTTCAACTGAGAAATACAGAAATAGTATTTGGGCATTTTCCACCTGTCTGAACCACCAAACACCTAAACATGACTGTGAGTCTGCTTGAAGTTGGTCCCAAATCTTTGAATATCAAGAGTACAGGAAATTCATTGTCAGAGCTATGTGAAGAAAATTGCATGCTATCTGTTTTGGAACAGTGCTTTCCTGCTAGCCAGAACCAGCAGTGCCCCATTCTACTAACATCCAATTGCACCACAAAATTGCAAATATACTTAAGATTAGGGGTTTATGTACCTATTTGGATTTTTTCCCTTTTCCTTTTCTATTAAAATTCTTCTGTGACTGAATAGTGAATACTGGTAAGCACATGTAGAAGTGGGTAGGGGAATTTTAGTTTCCCTGGAATAGAAATCGCAGCATGGTTGAAGGTAAAAGCCACAGTTCAATTCTTTTAGAAATATCCCCAAGTGGATCTGAACTTACTGCTTGCTTCTCTCATGAGCATCTGGCATGAAATGAACAAATGCAATATTACTGTGAAACACTGAAAGGAAAAAGAAAATCATCTATCTATAATGAAAAAATTCAGTCCAGAGTGGGACTGTCTGCCAGTTCAAAGTACATGTTTCTCTTTCACATATATAGAATCATAAACGTAAATGTAACATATGACCAACCTATCCTGAACGTGACTTATTACCCAATAACAGAATCTAAATTAAAAACTGATATTATATAAAATATATATAGTTCAAAAACTGTGTACTTATCTAAACAAATGTTGTACTATTTCCATCACCAAGACAACTGAGAAAAGTACTTTAAAAAAATTGGCCACCATTTTCAATAAAAGTTGCACTCATATTTTGACACTTCTTTATTGAGGCCTGACATTCAGAGTGACAGACACTTTCCACCTCTTGACTTCTTGTTTGAAACTCTTAGCACCATTGAACAAAATGAAAACAGATAAAAAGAGCTATGTTAAGGACAAAAAGGCTTTATTAATCTACCTTAAAGTATGCTATTGTTTTTCCTTACATCAGGATTTTATTCTAAGTGCATAGATCTCTCACTATGTTCCAGAATATTAACACTCTTGTGTAAATGCATTCTCATCCTTAGATCTTACACTCCCTACAGTATTACATTTTATTTCCTGGCTTATGCCACATGCTTTTCTGTAAAGGCATAAAGTAGAATTTGCAACCTCAGATGACATTTCCTGATCCAGAGGGCTGCAGCCAAAATATGGCAAACAAGCAACTACTGCTGCTACTCAGCAGTGTTTCAGAGGAACCTGTCATCATTTATTCTCTGAGACTGTAGATAACAGATAATCACAAAGAATATTTTCCTTTCTCCTCTTCTACCTCTGTTGGATGGTAATTTGTGGGATTTCTAAGACTCTTGGATTTCTAAGACTGGTGTAGAAGTTAGTGTCACTGAGTTATCCTAGACTGTCAAAATGAAACTGAATGTAGAAAATCTGGGCTAAATATCATAAAAAATATCCTAAATGTCTAGGCTATTAAACAGAGGACATGCTTTCAAAGGGAGGGTTAAAATCCCCGTTACAGGAATCATTTATTTTGCACTGGACAGCACACACAAGAATACAGAAACAATTCTAAATTGGGAAGATAGATAGAGGCACTATTTTAGATCTTTTCCATCTCAAACTTACAATAATTTGCTCATTTATGACATACAGTTAATTAAAAATTCAAGTATACTAATGATGAAAAAAATCCACCAAATTTTGAAAAGGATAAATTGTGTCTTCATAGTAACTGCCAGAATGAATTTGTGGTTATATATTTTTGTATTGTAAACTGAAGTCAATCCTTTTGGGAAAACTCTTAAAACTCATTTTTTTCCATGAATAGAGGGCAAACCATCAACTTCTGTACTCAGCAATCTAGCCTCTCCCACTCTGTTTTGTTTGCTGCCTTTACTATTTCCTGTTAAGGTTTCTGCATCATAAGCACTCAGTCATATGCAATCTTCCTGTTTTCCCATGACATTTCAAGATCAATCTTCTGCAAGACATTTGGCTAATTTTAAAGAAGGTTGTCAGCTTCTGTTAAGGTTGAATGAGGAAGAGGAAAATTGCGTGTTCATTCACCTGTATTGGTAACCGGAATCATAAATTCCGTGGGGAGAGTTGGCTCTGATGTAACAGACAGCAAACTGGTAGAGGTAAGAAAAATAGGTGGAACCTATTCACTGAACTGCTGTTTTAGTTCACCAGAAGACATATGGCTCAGTCTAGCTAAGTATTTACCAATGGACATGAGAGGCAGCTATCTGTCCCTCATCACCTGAAAGGTTAGGTACTATAGCATCAGCCAGTAGACCATAGAGGAGATGAGAAAAACAGGAAAACACTTGTGAAGAGAGGATCAGAGTCATCAAAGGGATTTAGGCTCTGAAATCAAATGCAATTATCAACTACCTTGCATGCATGACCCCATAGCGGCATATAGTCCTCTCTACCTACAGGTGCTCCAACAAAGCAAGCTGATCTATAGCTTTTTATTAGTCCCTGTTGCTTTGGTTACAATGAGACCCCCCACCGCTTCTCATGTTACTATTACTTTGCCAAAAGTACCAAAGATTTCTTACATAATGCAAACAAAGGAGGAAGATATTATTATTTACAATTCAGCAATTCAGAATGTACTTTTACAGGAGAACAGAAAAACAATGTTTGGCCTGAGGTCTTTCTTCCACAAGTGTCAATCTCTGCTGTCCAGCTGACTACATTACGTTCTTCAGTAGTTCCAAACATATTTTTCACAGTGAAACTGTTTACTTAATTTATGTGTGAGAAATGGAGCATTTCCTTTTTAGTAAACATGTTCTCTCTCACTTGGCCTCCTTTTCTGTTTTATTATATTAACTATTTGTCGTGGTTTAACCCTAGTCAGCAACTAACCACCTCACAGCCACTCACTCACGTGCCACCCTGGTCCAGTAAGATGGGGGAGAGAATCGGGAGGGCAAAAGTGGGAAAATTCATGGGTTGAGATAAAAACAGCTTAATAATTGAAATAAAACAAAGTAGAACATTAGTAATAATAAAAGCAACAAAAATAATAGAATGTACAAAGCAGGTGACGCACAATGCAGTTGCTCACCACCTGCAGACCGATGCCCAGCCCGTCCCCAGAGCCACCAATCCCCCTTCCTGGACCACACCTCCTAGTTTACATACTGAGCATGAAGTCATATGGTATGGAATACTGCATTGTCCAGTTGGGTTAGCTGTCCTGGTTATGCTCCCTCCCAACTTCTCATGCCCCCAGCAGAGCATGGGAAGCCGAAAAGTCCTTGACCAGTGTAAGCACTACTTAATAACAACTAAAGCATCAGTGTGTCATCAACATTTCTCTCATACCAAACCCAAAACACAGCACCACACCAGGTACTAGAAAGAAAATTAACTCTATCCCAGCCAAAACCAGGACACTATTGTTTACTAGTTCTTTAGTTTGCCTGCTATTCCTGATAGCCTCTAGTAAATACCCAGATCTAAATGATAGAGGAGAAAGAATTCTTACCCTCTCCCTTGGAACTTCGACAACACTCTCCCTTTTTGTTCTGTGTCTCACTGATATTTTAATTTCTGGCTTGTAAATCTAATTTTCTGCCTTTTCTTAAATTTCTGCTTTCTACATGGATTTTGCTATCACAAAAAATCCATGTATAGGAGCTTGGTTACTGGATTATGGCTATTTTTCCAACATTAGAATCATAATTAATATTATCTAATACCATATTTGGTTTTCTTTATTATACTTCTACTTTTCTGTACAAATGCTTCAGTTTCTTACCTCTCTAAACCCAATGCTTGTTTACCAAATTCTCTACATTCTCGTTTTACATTGTGCATTAGACATGGCTTCCAGAGTTTCTTTTAATTCATATAATGTGCTTTTACCTCTTTCCCCCAGCAGCTTTAAGCCCCCATGCTGATACTACTGTTTTTGTAAGTCCTATAACAATATGTACAGCTTCTTCAAGAGAGGCTCATGAAAGCAAAGATGCTAAGCTATCATCTGAGAAAAGTTTGCTATGTTCTTTGAAGAAGACAAAATTCTTTCCTCTATGACATTGGTACCAAAAAAGCTCTCATATCACTCTCCTTTATTCTTCTTAAGTATCACAAACATCTCTGTGAAGGTGACTTGTATTGACCCTAGCACAAAATGCCTTTTTGGTTCCAAAAGAAGTTTTTAATCATATCAGGTATTTTTGCTTGGGTCGTTTACTCACATTACAAGTATTTTCTTTCAGATATCCAGCAGTATTACTGTGACATCATTTTGCTAGTATGCAGAGGGCAGTATATCATTCTATTTCCTTAAGCTAAGACTTGGACATCTAACTGTGATGAAGTCACCATAGTTACTTATTTCTCTCTTTCCTTCACTTCCTCCCTTTAAACATTTGGCTTGTGATCAGTTGTTCTCTTGACTTCATTGTGTTCTTTTTTAAATTTATTTCATCATTTGTTTTCCAGAACAGAATGGGTTTTGTGAATATCATGGTTAAATTACTATAAGTTTCTTTCTTTACTCTTCTTTTTCCTACCTCTTTGCTATAACATTCCGCTGCCTTACATAATTTTCTATTTCTGTATCATTTCACATAGCGGTTCTTTCTGTTTCTCTTGTAGGGCTTCCCCTTTAGAGTAAAAATTCCTTGCAAGTTTCTGTACAACCTCATTAGGATTCTTTTGTCTTTGGTGATTTCATGTGCCATTCAAACTTCTGTCTCTTTTCTTACAAAGCAGAAAGCACTTTACATTAATTCTTGTGTTTTCTTCACAGTCTGCATCCATAAACAGGAAATATATATACATTTCATATAAAACCGTCTTGCATTTTTCAATAGCAAACTTAACAGCTCCAGTATTTTTCTGCATATTAGAAAGCTGTTAGGAAAACAGTTTGGTAAGCCAAGATCTCCTGTAGTTTTAATCTACAACTCACTGATAGATCATGTAGATATTATTAATGGAACAAAACTTGAAGGGGACTCCTGCCTCTCTGGATGCATTTCTTGATGGCACAGTTGTAGGTTGCCATTAAGATATTCATATCCCATCACATATCTCTGCAAGGGTTTGAAATCTCTAATTCCTAACTATAAAATTAAGTAGCTTAGTCCCAGAAGTATATAGGAAAACATGAATTTAATACCATCCCACCTACTGGAATACACCATCCCTAGTAAATTCCTCCTTTCGCTTCCCATTGACCCATATTTATGGATTTCTATCCAGGTTGCAGTCTTTTGTGAATTCTCCTTTTAGACGTATAGCTCCTTCAGGGCACTCTGCAGGTACTTTTTGCAGAAAAGCACACTGATGTCAAGCATCACAAGACTTCTGTGCATTTCCTGCACAATCACTCTTCTTGATATACTGAGTATGGACCATGCCATAATTTCTACCCAGACACAAACTCTTTGGAAGAGAGAAATGGCTAAAATGTTCCTTTTTGTAGGGAATATTATGAACAAGCATGTCAAAGAGTTCCATATCATAAAATATTATCTTATTATCTATTTTACATGAACACACTGCATCTGTATAGCACTGGAGCATAATAGTGTGAGCTCTTAGGAAGATAAATAATGTCAAATTTTATGTTTCTCTTGAGAAAATAAGTGATATCACATTTCTCTTTGCCTAAGGGAATTTTGGATAAACCAGAGAAATGCAGAGGACGACTGGAGAACTTAGTGATAAGGGAATGCAAAATGACTGTTACTTCTTTTATTATTATTATTTTAAATTATTTGACCATATGTGTATATTTCATGATAGTGTGGTTCAGTCTTCATAGAAGCATTTTCACATACTTAGTCCTCCAAGGCTACTCATTTATTTAAGTTAAAAAAGACAACTCAAAATATTTCTGTCATCTAAGTAACTGTAAAGGGAGGAGATAATGTACTTTCACAAGGATTAACTAACATTTCTCCAGTAATATTTATTTACATTCCTTCTGGGAGTCTTTAAAATTGACCCTTCTCTTATAAAACAAAGCAATAGATGTGAGAAATAAGCTTTATGATGGCATCACAGCAATACATGCAACATTCTGTGAACATATTTTTTTCTTGCAATACAGTTATTCCATCAATTTCCTTCATTAACAGGGAACAGGATACACTGCATTTGGAGGAAAAGGGGAAAAATGGAGGGCAAATGCTCATAACTACAGGAGTATGATGTGTATTTATGAATTAAGATGCATAATATACATTTATAAATATCATTTTAGATACAGTTCTATTACACATAAAAAGCGTCTGACAGGTCTGAGAGTAGAGCTCAAGATTAAATGGCAAAGGTAGCTCTTGGTAAAGGACAAAGTGAAATGCTAATGACGTGTTACAGTAAGGTGAAATAACGCTGGTCTGAGATCTGTGCCACAACTTAAAAATTTATGTGGTGATTCATTTCACAAGAACAAGGGCAGTGGCCAGTTCTAGAACATCAACCTTTACAAATGGTGACCATACAGCAGTGTATGTACAGAGATACTGCCACACTTCCTTTTGTGCTCAACTGAAAATAAACATAATATCACATATACAGTAAAGTGGAATGTCTGTAAAGATTGACTTTTTACCTAGAACTGTTGCAATGATAGTCTGTCATCTATATATTGAAAAGCAAGCACTAAAGACTTGTCTCCAGCTTCTGGATAAGTGGATCTAAAGTTATACTGAAGTGATTTGAGAGGACAGCATCATGTTTTGATGGTTTAATCATTCTCTACATATGCAGTTGTAATACAGTTAAATTTCTTTACCTTCCTGATCAAATTTAATGGCAGAAAACCATTGTGAATATCTGTCTTTCTGAGGACAAAGAACAAGTAACCACTCTGTACTCATTCTTTTGTCATTAAAGAGCTGACTTAATCATTATAGATTACTTCGTCCACCAAAATTCTCAGAATGCACAGCCAGGATTTCAACTTTCTGTCTGAAACAAAGGATCTGGGTTCAGTATTATGTCCTACTTAATACCATATAGGAAATAAGATTAAAGTTTTATTTATGAAACTCTAGCATGGAGACTCCAGTTTTTTGAAGTGTCCGTAGTGCAGCGTTGGCATACAGACAGCTATACACACTGAAATGGGCAAAACCATTCTTTTTACAAATACATTTGTTACAAACTATTGTATTTTTGAAATTAAAGGTAGGACAGTGGCCCGTGACCCTGACCTGGCCATCATGCTACTGCATCAGGCCCAGCGCCATGTCATGTCCTTCCTACCCTACCATGCCAGCCAGGTCTGAGCTCAGCCACATTCCCACCCCGTCCCCGTGGCCTTGTGGGGTAGTCAGGGATCTGGGGCCCCCGGCACCATCAGGCCTGGCTCTGAACCCCAGGATGGATGCCCTGGGCCTACGTCCATCCCTGAGGGCATCCCCTGCCCTCAGGCCAGTAGGAGCACCCAGCCCCATGCCACCACTCACCCCCATTGCACCGTGGCAGACCCTCAGCACTTGGGTATGGAAGCCCTCATGAATCGACAGTGTCCTGGCTGTACAGGCAAGGACCGAAGCTCCCATCTCAGCATCACCATAGGTGGCCTCACATGACATGATGGGGGTTTTTTTGGATTACTAAAACATATCCCGTTTAGCAATATTCTTCATTCCAAAGTTCTGCTTTTATATGTCAATGAACTATTATTTTAATAAAAGTATACTGTTAGCCTATGATTGTAACATAAATTTATTTTTAATTTTTGTACTTTAAATCACTTCTCAAATTATTTAATATTATGTTAGGATTTATTACTTTGTGGATTTTGCTTCACCTTTTGTCTTTGATTAAATTTCATTTCCAGGAATTTTGTAGGATTCACGGTCCCTTTTAAAATAACAGTAATTATTGTACTGAGATATTTTACCGATTTATTGCCTGTAATTGAAGGAAAGTCATTGTAACTTTGTTACCAGAGCACAGTGGCTAATGCGTTGGAGATTTCATAAAATAGATCCAAACAAACAAATGTATCAAAAAAGTAAGGCACAGAAGTTTTAGTTCAATGGAAAAAAGAAGTATGTGCATGAACCAAAGGAGACATTTGAAGGTAGTTCTGCCACAATTACAAATTAAACCTTCTGCTGTCGTAAATTGCCATGGCTTTACCCAGATGAAGGCTGTTTCACATGTCTGTTGATACCTCAACAGACACTTAAGAACATGGCCAACTTGTTCTTTAAAAATATACAGAATTAAGACTAATTTTGCCTAACTTCAAAAATCTATGACGTAGATGTCTGTATTTGAATTAGGTGTGAATATTCCTCTTTCTGACAATGTAGAGAAATAGGCCTATCTGAATTACAATTAATCTCATTTTAATATCTTGTGTAATTGATCATAAAGGGCTGCTAGCACAACTAGCACAAATGAAGGTGTTTGCAATATAAACATCTAAAGTTAGTTAAGATAAATTATATGCAAAGATCCTAAATGAAGTTTGTGGAAATCATGTAAATGTTGTAATAGTAACATCAGTTTGTAAAAGGACAAGTAATAGGGCAAACATTTCGCTCTAGTTGCTGAGCTTACTTTCATGAATGCTGTGCATCTAGTGTACTCATAGAGCATGCTGATAAACACTTTTCGAGGATATTTTCTCCTTTACACACTTTTCTTATAGTCATACCCTCCAAGCACTGCAATGGTCCATAAAGACAACTTCCAGTGGAAAATCTTGTTTATTTGACATTTTTCTCAACAATAATGAACGCATCACAAGCATCCAAGATGGCCTTTTTGCATGCTAACCCAAGGTCCAGAAATTTTAGAAGATGCAGAGGATGCACGTTTCCAAGCAGGGTCTATGAGAGCAGTATGATCACACTGGCATAGTGCTGAAACCAAGCTGGTAAGCTTTGCTGAAGATGATTGTCTTCCAGACACGTGTAGCTCTGCATGACTCTCTGCTTTGCTCAGTGGACTTACTGGCTTAGGTCAATGTTAGGTTAGAGATCACACTGAAACACCACAGTTTTTTTGCCATAAATATTTCAATTTTACCACTGCAGAAGCAAGTGATAAGAAAATTAAAATATTAACAAAAGAAAACCTTTCTTTCACACTCTTCTGCGTTAATCTAAGAAAAAAATATAATACTAATGCTCTTGTTTATACTTACAACTACTCTCATTAGATCATCAACACTTTTTAAAATCTCAGCCTTTCTCAGAAGCTGCTACAGTCTGGATATTTAATCTCAGCTGCTTATTGCACTTTGAACAGAAACAATAATGCCCACTCATCCCCACTTTATTTTGAGATGACACCAGACAAGTTCACCCTCTTGTTTTTCAAGATGTCTGTTCATAAAGCAACTAGAGCTTTATAACATTCAAGGACATGAAATGAAATGAAATAATGATTTATAGTCACCTTCAGAGATAGTACCCAAAAGTGATACCCAAATCTAGATTCCTATTCACTGTTGGACAATTCCTAAAAATCTAGGTGTAAATTTAGCCTGCTTACCAATTCAGCATGTTCTTGCCATGTTGATTACAGCTCCCTGTAGGGATGATGTGAATTAAACCGTAAGAACATGTCCATTACCTGGTTTAATACAATTAGCTCTGTTTACATATGTGTTCTAACTTGGATTTATACATGCTTAAATTGTGGATTACCTTGTCCTCATCAGAAAGATAACACATCATAGTGGTATGTTTTCAAATTATTGTAACCTTCTCTGTAGGTTCAGAACCAGCCTGAAAATTCTATGCAAGTTGTAGAGAGGGTTGCATACATCTATCCAGCGATGGCTGGTTTTTCAGAGCCAAACAGACAGGTATAAAAATTTCCAAAGTCCAGATTCAGGTAGAATATGAAGAGGACATTCCTGCCACTAGAAGAGTCAGTGCACGTGGAAAGAATGACTGCGCTTGACGTATGTGGTGGTGCAGAGTAAGTAAACACTTTGTGTTATACATACATAGGAAATGTGATCCATGATGCTCTATGGGAACCTATACCATTGCTAATCCCAGAATTCCATTTGTCACACACCTCCTTTGAAAGACATGAAGATTTACTCCTACCTTCTGTTTATTATCTTTTACTCAATCATTTACACAAGCAGGCACATTTCCTTGTTCCTCCATTAGTTCTGCTTAAGTTTCCTAAAAGCCTTTGATCATGGAATTTAGCAAAAACCTGTTTGAAATCTAAGTATATGAACAAGATCACATTTTCTGATCTCTTAAAAAAACAAACCAAGAAGTCTGTAAAGCAGGAATTTTCTTCACAGGGCCATGCTGATTCTTTCACAGTAGTTCATATTTTATCCAGGTGTCCACTAATTCTGTCTTTTTCCAGTTTCTGCTAAATTGCCTTGTATAGGCATCAAGTTTACAGGTCTTTTCCATGGATACTCTGTGAAGGATTTCTTAATACCTGCACATACATTTACCAGCAGGCAATCACTAGATGCTATGGAAGTTTGCTGTTGTTAGTAAACCAGGTATTTAATCCTCTTCAGATTTTTGGGTAAAAGCCACCTAGAAATCTTTATCTTTTATTATGTCAATTTTTGCCAGTCACCTCAATTTCAGAAAGATTCTTCTGTTAAGCTCTCTCAAAAAAATCTCTGGTAAGGGAATATACTTCATACTCAAGGTGCCTCTCAGTTAACTACTACCAGAAAGTTAAGTAAGTTCATTGAGAAGTGTTTCTCTGTAACACAGTGCATAATACCATGGAAATATGTCCCTGGAGAAAATACATATGGTTCCTATGTTATGGAATATATCCTTAGAAATATTCCATTGAAACACCAGAAATAATTGTCTACTTTATCAAAGGCACAAATCTTGGCATTTTAGATAATTAACAGCTGAAAAAAGACTTTAGGCACCAGCGTCAGTGTTGTTTCCAGTAAAAAAGTGCGGTAGTAGATTAAACATTCATAAAATTATCTAAAGTAAAAAACTTGGAAGCTGTTTTCATAAACAATTTCTGAGTTTAGGTCATGAAGATGGAAATTTTAAAAAATTTTTGACAGGTATCTAAAAAGCTCAAAGGAAGCTAAAATTATGATTTCCATACCAGCTTGCTTATAAACCCATGGAGAAAGGTTTTCATGTAAGAGCTGTCAAAGACATGTGAATTTGTAAATCTGACTAGAGTTAAGGTTCAGCAAACATTTATAATAATAGGTTCTTAGTGTTAGTGTTGCTCCAGGTATACAAATGATTCTCCTTCATAAACTTGGTCCTTTTTTCTACATATCTTTTATAATTGCCTGACAGGGATATTTCATAATAAAATAAAGGATATATGCCTCTCCTTAAAAGGATCATTTGTAAGTGACTACAATAGAGTAAAGACCAATGATAAAACATCCTCTTTGTGAAATTTGGGATCTCACAGTTCCAGTAGGCAGAAGTGAAACTAAAGGCAATTAACATACCTTAAACACTGGACCATGAAATCTTTACCTCTGCAATTATTCACAGCAGTCAATAACATTAGAAAGTACTCTTCAGAGTACATCAGAGTGAGTAAAGGTTCACAGTTTGCCCCTGCATAAGAAGGTGATAAGCCCCTCTTAAGGAATATGAATGACCCATTTAATTAATCCTAGTTGTACAATGAGAGAGTGACTGTGATATATACTAGCAAAACATTTATGTTCAGGTCAGGGTCAGGACCCAATGGCTTTGCATTTAATCATATATCTTTCTCCTGATTTTGCTGAGTGCAAAAATATCTAAAAATCTGTATTGTTCTGGCTGAGCAGATACTTCCCTATGGTAAGAACGACAGAGGAACTTTCTGTGCAATGGCACAGTTAGCCTCACTGCTATTCCGAGGCCAGCAGAGAGTGCATTCAATTCAATTTAAGATTTCTTCAGGTTATAAAAATCCCTCCTCTTCACTAAATTATCCAGGAGGAAATATAAGCCTGAGTTCATAATCATAATTCAGTCAATTCATGGGAAAAAAAATGTTTACTCGGTCTTTTTTTTAATTACTTTTTATGTTAGTAAGGTGAAGACATTTTATGCCCCTGAGCTTTCCTGTACGTTGCCACCATAGCTTCTTGTTCTTATGTTTTCCTAAGCATAATTATGATACTTGTTAGTGCTAACTTTTTATGCTAACAAAAAACCCAGATGGACAAGAGGTGGAGAACAAGTGGAATCAGTAGACATGAGTAATATGTGCTGGAATTAACATAACATTTACATTCCTTACAAAAGCATGAAACACTCGAGAATATCATGTTGTCTATGCTTTAGGACACAGTGAAACAAATATCTTCCAAACTCACTACTGAAAGAGAAAGTTTACACTAAGCTGTCCCAGTCAGGCTGGCAAATGTCATGTTTCTAGAGTGAAAAGCAGCTTTTAATGTAGAAAATATGTTGTGTAGACTCATGATTGCAGACAAAATGTAATAAAAAGAATAATTGCCCAAACATGGTTTTGTAATTATGTTCTAAAAAGCTTTCAAAACTACACAGTGTTCAATAAATTAAGAAAGTCACACCATGAAATTATATCCTAAAACCAAACTGATATAAACGAATTTCTCTCTTTAAGAATTTCTTTCTTTAAGCCGTTTATGTTTCTGTCTCCGAAAAGAAAGGAAGTTACAAATAGCAGATATGTTTAAAAATATGACTCCTTCTTAGGCACCTGCATTTCCATTGAATTCACTATGTGATGTCACAAATGACACACTCAGCTGTAAAGCCTAACAAAATGAGCTTGCTCCTTTTGCTCAAATAAAGCGAGTGTTCATTCCTATTCATCTTAAATTCTCACTCCCAAATGTACTTCTCAATTAGAAGGATCTAGTGAGTAAGAAAAAAGTTAAAGTGATCGAAGACAGGTGACTGAACTCCACTACTTTCTCATACTTGCAATTTCTCATACCATAAAGAGCCACTTTCCAAAGAGATATGTACAAAAGCTTTCATATACGTCCTGGTGAACCTACCATCTCTTGCACTCATAGAATCATTAAACTACAGAAATGTTGGTTGTAAGGGACCTGTGGAGGTCATCTAGTCTAGCTTCCTTTGATCCTTACATGCCTGGAAGTGTATTCCAAGAGGACATACCCGCTCCAAGACCTTCCTAGGGAGAGCCATGAGGCTGACCACGTTCCCCAAGTCCTATTCTCAGTATTTTTAAAGATGAATGTAGAGTTAGCCTTTTTTTTTTTTTTTTCTGGAACCTCTCTCAATCCTCATGCTTTTTCACAGATAATTGATACTGGCCTCATAATCTTATCAGCCAACTCTTTCAATGCCCTCATCTTGATCTGAATCAAGCCATCTTCTCCAAGTCTATAGCAGGACAAAGAAATCTTCCCATCTCCTCCATAGGCAATGCATGAGAATCAGTTTATGTGTGCCTTGCATACAGGTACACATGTAAATTCAAAGAGGGATTGGTGTACACATGAGTTTCTCTACAGGTAGAAATGTTAGATTTTAAACACTCCAATCAACCCTGTAGCACAAGAGTTATACACAACTAACACAAAGAAAGAAAAAAAATCAAACAAACCAGAATTGGGATAAAGCCTAATATCAGCTGGCAACAATTTTCCAGATAACTGATGGCGAGATGTCTTGTGTGCCAAAACTCTGTCCCCTACAAATCTGCTCCCTGTGCTAAATGGCTGCTATTGTTGGTATCTTTCAGCTACTTTCCCCATAAGTGAATTTCAGCTGGCAACAAGGAAAAATGCCTATTCCTTTTTTTATGAAACTGATGACATCTTTAGTACAATTATATACACAGCTGCTGTGGACAAGTAATGCTTTGCCAAGTGCATTCCATGCTGTCTTGTTTCCCTTTTTTGTGCCGTTTTGTGCCGCACTGTTTCCTTTCCATTCTCTCTGCAGTAATAATAAAAGAGAAATCACCGAAGTTGAATAGAAAGGACTTGTTTGTTCTCATTTTTTGCTTAGGGACAAAGAGAATGATCCCACCACTGAGAATGGATGGCTACAGACACACAGCTTTCCTTAGAAGAGCCTATTCAGGAAAGAGAATGACAATAAAGGACTCAAACTCTTTAATACCAAGCCTGGTGAGGATACTAAAAGATGGCATTGCATTAGACTTCCTAGGGAACAATATACAGTAGCAGTCTGCAGTCATCGCCAGTTTTCTGCCACCTTAGGATATGTTCCATTAAGTCAAAAACTGAAATAATTTGGGTGCTGATATGACTGGAAGAGAGGTTCAGGAGTGGCTTTTGAACCTCTGAATAAAGCAAGGGAAGTCTGTACTGATAGTGATGAAGATGGATAGCTACAATAACATCGGTTAAGTCAGTGTTTCTTATAAAGCCCTTTATAAAACTACCTTTCCCTTTATAAAACTACCTTTCCCTTTATAAAACCATTTCTGGTTTCTTTTCCTTGTTTAGCATCCCCAGTCCAGCTCTCTGTGCCAGCTCCCCATCTTTGATAATGTCATTTTATACTCCCATTAGTTTACCAGGGAATAATGTGTATCATCAGCTTTGTCGCCTCCAATATTGGCCTCTTAGAAAAAGTGAGCAATACATTCAAAATAATAATGAAAAAAAAAACAACCCACATCACTTTAAATATTCTGCAACAGGCCATGTACATTCAGGTATTTTTAAAAATTGTTGAGAAACCTCAACGAATAGATTACAAAATAGAAATACTAAAGTATTTTCTCTAGCTAAAAGATGTTACATTAGTTTGCTAATGTACTCCAAGCCAATACTAGCATGGAGGAAATTTTAAGTTCCTTCTTACAGAGTATGTATGACATTTCCATCTTGTTTCAAACCCATGAATGACAATTGGGCCTAGAAGAAGAAGTGGAAAAAATGGAATTCCAAACTGGGAATTTTTTTTTTATTTCTTTTTCTTCTTAATGAAGTTGATACACAGCCCACGCTGCTTGACTTTCTGCAATACTCAAATTTCTATCTATCTGACCCAGAATTAAATTTGCAATTTCATATATCAAATATTTTAAGAAAAATAATGATTTCACAAATCACAAGAGTCATGTGCTTTGTACTTTGCATTGCCCAAGAGTTCAGTGATTAAGAAAATGTCTCTCATTCACTTAGTCTCTAGAAACTCCAACTTTCTTTTGTTCTTTTGTCTGAGACAATTTGAGCTCATCTTGTTCTCCTCTCGAAAGCTCACACTGTTTACTTCAGCAAGGACTGGAATGATCAGCAAGTATATAATTTCTTGTAAGGACGATTTGAACGTTAGGCTGGATAACCAGTCTGTTTCAATATTTTATATAAAGTATGCATATTGCCTCTCAAGATACCTGATATCGCAATAATTACAGCATTTACCAAGCTCTAAGAGATATAGATTGAAAAATTCTCAGGAAGAAGAAAATTAAATCATTGCTGTCTTTGTTCTTATGAGAGTGCAAAAAAATCTTAGTTGCTAAGTGAAAGAAGGTAACTTCCCTTTCATGATATCCGAGATTCCAGGCTTGGATATTTTTCCAGTCAACACTATTCACAGCTTCTATCTGAATAGGCACATAGTTTCACAATGACTGAAAGTTCATCTTAGGGTGAAAAAATAAATGTCTGGTTCCAGAAAGGGTAGCCTGCACAGTCTTGGAGCCCATACCCACAAGGGACATCTGTCATCCTGTACTATATGGCAACTGAAGTAGGTTGGGGGAGCAAGCAAGTGGAAGCTTGGAAGCAAGTGATTTTCATATCTGATCTCATTAGCACCAATATATGTGTGTATGCACCCAGGTGTGCACAGACACATACAAAAAGTGTCCTAGTGTTATTCTGAGATCATGCGAGCTGCTCATTTCACATTTCATTAAACATAGAAGAGGGCCATATTAAACAAACTTTACATAACATACAGACTTTTTTTTTAGTAAGTCAGAAGTAGATAATTTCCCATACCGAGAA
The DNA here is from genome assembly GCF_000690835.1 of Fulmarus glacialis. NCBI lineage: Eukaryota > Metazoa > Chordata > Aves > Procellariiformes > Procellariidae > Fulmarus > Fulmarus glacialis. The sequence continues at coordinate 33,417 of NW_009218786.1, forward strand.
TTTAAAATAAATAAGTAACAAAATTATTCCCTTAAGCACATTCAGAAAATATAAGCATGGTTATATAGAAAAGAATGTGGCCTTCTGTTGAGTTTCCATGTGCTTCCTGAAAGGAGCATATTTAATTATTCAACTGATCCATTATGTAATTAAAAAAGAAATCCTGTGGCTGTACTTAAACATGATCTTTCCCAAAAAACCCTACAATATTAGTTGCTTTGGAGCTGAATTCTGACATTCCTCTCTTGCATGATTTGCACAAATCAAGTAAGTTTGTTACAAAAACCTATTAATGTCTTCAATCAAAGGCTTCTTCACACTCTGCCTAATTTCTGCTAAAGCTTTGGGAAGCTTTCAAGTCAAGGCATATCTATTTCAGGGAGATATGGCAAGAATACAAGCTCAAACATTCAAACAACAAACAACAGCTAGCCTAGGAGAGAATTGACTTTTAATGTCCATAATTCACAGGGTTGGAAAGCCAGAAAGTGTGTTATGCAATGACTGCAAGAAAGGTTTACATGGATGTTAAATCATTGTAATAGCTGCACATACTACTGTTCCAAGGGATATAAAAAGTGGTGCTTTAAAGTACAACTCCCTCCTGTTGCAGCTCTGTAGTCTAAACAGCTGGCACTTAGATACCCTTACTCACTCTTCTCCATGGCGTTTTAAAAATGATGGTAGAATCATGAACAATCAGTCTCCCTAAGTATAAAAATGGTGAATAACAAAGGCTGATTAGTGCTTCCTAGAATATCTACATATCTACTTCAACAAAATGAAAAATCTGATGTTTTCCATATTATGCTCAAAAACTGCCCCATTGTGATACATGTGAGAGTTACATAAAGTTACCTAAGCATATTTCCATTCACAGCCTCTTATTAAAGATATCTTCAAATTAAGTTAGATAGGTAGGCAGTAATGTAGATTTGATATGCTATTTCTGGTTTGTTGTGGTCATATAGGGAGGGAATTGGGACGTTTAGATCACTAGAGCTCAAGTCAGTTCTTTCATTTGGGAATATTCTAACATTAGCAAATAAATATCCATAAAAATAATGATATTTTGTTTATGTGGGTTTCCTCAAAAGTCCCACTATTTGTAAAGTTTAAGAGGTGGAGAAGAGATTGTCTCCCTAGTCCAAGAGCTATTTGAAGTACAATTTCCCAGCTAATTAACAAAAGAAGGGGTCAGGAAAGATTCCGTGTTTGAACTTTAACTATGCAATTTTCCAACCGAGCAGTGAGGGATATTTTTCTCATTCATATTCAACCCCTCTATATTCACCCCAGAATTTTTTTCTCAGGAAGTCCACACAAGGATTCATGAGACTATGTTATGGAGGAGAGGGATGCAATAAGTGCATTGTCTTCAGTAAATCATTACCATGCTTTGGAATTTAGATAACTTGCCAAGTCTATGCCAAAATGATAAGAGATGTAAGATAATGTCAAATATCTTGCTATATGCCAAGTGCATCATTGCTGGGCTGAGAAAGACGTACTGGCTAACTCTTGCATTAATTTGCAACCTAGCAGAAGTTTTTTCCCATCGCACATTAAAATTAAATACATTCAGGATGTACAAAGATGGTTGTCTAAATATCAGTTTGATTTTTCTATAATAACAAAAGAGAATCTGCTAGATTTACATCCCTATTTCAGGAGAGAAGAACCTCAAAGGACACTGAAATGAAGAATGGGACTGTCTCCATTCACACAATCATATTTCTCTTCAACAAGTTGCTGACACAGCAGTAGAAAATGTTCAAAAAATGAATTCCAACTTTGTGTTGACAAACATATAAAGGGTGTACTTCACTTAAGTGCATAGTGGCCAACGGTGTGTTGCAAAGAGCATAGGCCTTGTTCGGGCCACTGCACAACTTTGTTAAATTTCCATCAAAATTAAAAAATTTCCATAGCTCATTAATACATTCTTTGTATGAGCTGGTGAATTGAATCCTCTTGTCTTCCCACCACCTCTCACCACCACTTCTTTGTGCAGGAATTGTTGTTTATTACTTGTTTATTATAAATATAATTACAATCTCATTGTCTGTCTGCAAACAGAACAAAATTTGTACTTCGGGCCATTAGAGATCCTACATTCTTAATATTGGAAAGAACGCCAGCATTGGATTCATACAAAGAAAGCAATGAGCACAGGGCTACAACTGGACAATACTGATTGTCATCATAGTGGTCAGAAAAACAATATACGGGGATTTTTTTATACTTTGTCAAAGAGCAGGCTATTAAGGAGAAAAATTATGAATAACACTATGTTGTCTTTGTGGATATTTATGGTCATCTCTTTCCAAGTTTGTGAAGCATTGCTAAAGAAAACACAAACGTATTTGTTAGATTGCAGTAGAATGCCAGTAAGTAAAGTTAGAAGCTGCCACAAAAATAATCAAACAATCCTGGCTCAGATTACATAGTGAAATCCTTCCTAGTTACTTCTTTTAAATACAGGTTTGTTAAAAATTATAAAATTTGAAGATAGCACTATGATCCACCATTCATATTTATAAATATAAGTAGGATTTGTAGCTTTAGCAATAAAACCAAATGAGCAGTATTTCCATTAGGTTAAATTAACGCATTTCTTTGTAGATGTATTGCTGGTTTTCTGGAGGATTTTCCAAGCACACACATAATAGCATAACACAACACTAAAAATAGTTCTGTTAAATCATTAAATAATGCTAATTTTTGTTGATCATTAAAGAAAGATAATTAGAGATAATTTTAAAATATGCCTACATGCATTTATGAGTGTTGCTAAATGTGGTGCACCTTACAAATACTAATTGTACATCTCATTAGATTTGAAATTATTCCATAACTTTTAAGGCTTTTCATTTTTCAAAAATGTAGTTGTTTACCTATTATGAATTAAAAACCATTTAATCATAAATTGATAAAAGATCATCATCTCGTAATTATTTACAAGAATGAAAGTAGCTCTAGTAGCAAATTCTTAGTTAAAAATATACTGAATCATGTTTTAAATGTAATTTGTGACTGCTGACATTCCAAGAACACACCAGTCATCAGGAAGTTTCTGTGTTTCAAGAAACATAACAGTCTTTCAAGGTTTTGTAGAATACAATCGTATTAATATGGTCAATATTTTCATAGCATGAAGAAAGTTTTTCTATAACACTTATAAATGATACTGAAAAATAGCCACCATGAATGTTGCTGGTGCTACTTATAATATCTCTGAATGCCCATCAACCCATGGTACAGCTGTAACGTACAGTGGACCAAGGACTCCCAGGCCAGTAGGTGCCAGGCTGGAATGCAACTGGTTGGACAAACCCCCCTCCCTTTCCCTTGCCTCAAAGCCCATTTCAAACACATTACACCATTGCCTTTACTATTTACTACAGTTTATCATAGACATTACGGTCCTTCTTTATCATATTATATAGGCAGATGCCCACTAATAACTATGGTGAAAATAAGCCAGGTGAAATATAAACCTGTAGCATCTCTGTTCTATCTTGACTAATTGTTCTCCTTTTAACTTTCCAACTTGGTAAGGAAAGTGCACCTAGCCCACATCTCCTGATTTTTTCCTGTTAATTTTCTTGTCAGGATACTTTTATTTGGGCAGGAAAACAAATTTGTAAAGTGCCATGTAAATTAATAGCCCTATAAAATGGTTTTATTATTAATAGTGATAAGATAGACACTTTTTTGGGTAAATCAAGATGCTCCAAGTCTTTCCAATACTAGGTATAAAGGGAAGCTTAGCCACTGTAGTGACCAAGTATTGATGACTGCAGCTATTAGCCCAGCATAAGGCAGAAACAGTGATATCTCCAGGGGAATGCACCATCTTGTCAAAGTGGATACAGTCATACACATGGAGTTACAGGATGGATATTGACATATTAGCAAAATTGCCGCCATCTGCTCCTGACTCTTAATGTTCTTGTGCCAGCCTAAGTGTCAGAGTGGGGGATCCTGGATTATAACAGCAGCAGTCTGAGAGGGACTCTCTATCAGGGCTTGCTAGGAGATATGGGCTAGGTGCGATGATCACTGGTCCAGTAGAAGAGCTGTGCATCCCTCCATGGACACCATGAAGTTCTTTTTGATGCAAGAACTGTTTGCATTTAGTACTTGCATTTTTAAATATGAATTTAATTTAATTTAATTTAAAGACATAAATAACACAATAGCCACTTTCTTCAATCTCCAGTTCCCTTAAGACCAGAGACTTATTTTTTAAATTAAAGCAAAGCCTCTAATTTTTAAATTCTCCCTTTACCCGCTTCCCTGTTAACAATTCCTTAAATCCCCTAATAAATCACTTGCCATTGCAAAAGCTCTGGACACTGACTGCGGCTTGATTGTTCCTGTTCTCATTTTGGAAATGCTTTCCCCCTCTTGTCTTAATGGAGGAGAGAAGACTTAACTATCGGAGTTAAATATTATATTCAACCTCGATATAATTTTGTCACTGTCACAGGAGCTCAGACTAATGTTTAAAGGACTCCTTATAGCCTTATTATGCATGGAACTGTGAAACACATCAATTTTTGCACACATCTGTCTCCTTTGAAGAAAAGGAATGCTGCAGGCCTCCACACCCAGTTTATTCATTGTTACAAAAATTGGTATTTAGGCCTGTCAATTTATATTTTCTCTATAGAGTGAGAAATATAAAAATCCAGGATTGCAGTCTGAAATTATGTCACAAAACCGTCTGCTGTTTGATAACAATTCTTTAACGCTTGGTCTCATTCCTCTCCAGCTACTTCTTCTTTGCTCAGAACCCATTCCCAGCTATATGATAAGTGACCTCTTGTTCTGGTGCATCTACTTCTTTCAGACAGAATAAGATTGCTTTGAGCACATTGTTCTTCTTTCAACCATCAACACTCCTGCTTGATTAAAAAGTAGAAAATGTTAGCCATCATAACAGGCTTCCTGTCACTTTTGAATTTTATTTGTCTCCTTTAGTCTGAAATTCAGAAGTCTACTTTTGACCTCTTTTGTATATCCACTGTCACTACCAACTCCGGATTGTTGGCAGCCATTATACACACTTCACTTCGCTGACAATACGGCGATCTTCACCCCGTCTACTGTCACAACTGCTTTACGAAATCCATGAACAGTTCCTCATTGCTGAAATTCTCACTGGATTCCTTTGCTGCATTTATTGTTTTATTTCTTCTGGACTGAATGACAAAATGGCTGTGCAGCACTCAGCTTTCGCTGTTTCATTCAAATGTTGTATAGCAGCTATATTAATTTACATCCTGCAGGATCAGGAGGGCTCTGTATTCCAGCATTCTGTTACTCTTTATTCCTCTCTGTTCCTGTTGTGCCTTTCCTTTATATTCTTTGATCAGTTGATACATATTCCGTGGCTTGATAATTATCTTACACTGTTTCCTGGCTCTTTATTTTACATATATGTTAAATAAACTTTTATAAGAAACCAATAAAAGGAAAGAACTTCTTTCTTTGCAACAACGAAGACTAGAAATCCTTCATTGATATTGTTTAATACAAGCTGACATTGTAAGACAACCTCCTATTTCCAACAGATCTCAAAATAAAAAGTATTGCAGTGAGATTTAGGGCAATATTATAATTACTGACAAAAACATGTTAGTGTTTATCAATGGCAAGATGCACCCAAGAAATAATCTCTCTCTATATCTGTTTTGTATTCACCAATAGAGCTTGCTAATATGTTGCAACCCTGATGAGCAGCAGCATGTGGGCAAGGGCTTCATCAAAAACACCATGAGGCGACTACACCCCTAAAGCAGAACTGATCAGACAGTTTCCCTGTGCCAATAGCACTGCCAACATTGACCAGAATTTGTAAGGCACAACAAAAATCAGAGTTTAGGGAATAAATATGCATGCATACTCTAATTTTGTGGCTAAAACAAGACTACAGCAAAGAGACAGTAGGTCTGTATTCATTAGACATGAGGTCTAATGAACAAATTGCTGTATGAGATTATTTGTATCATTATTTTAAAGTGTTAAGAGGGAAACTGTTACAGATTCACATAGTATTCATTGGAGGAATATAGATTCTTATTAATTAATTTAGGAAAAATGCATATTGTTCATCATCCAAATATTCCATAGCTAAAATTAGATGGTACACTCTTAAGAACTGCTCTTTTATTTCACAAAAGAAATCAAAGGTTAGTTGTGACTACCTAGAAATATAAGGTAATATTCATTACACTAGTTATATAAATCAGAGATCCTTTATAAATTCCGTACACCTTAATATTCACATTTCTTTCCCATAGTTTTTAATGCTTAATATCATAAGTATCTGAAAAATTACTTTTTGCTTATGTAGATGATACAGTCTGTTCCCTGAGGACCTAAAACTGAATTATTCACTGCTCTCTGACAACACTCAAGACAAATTAAATAATATAAAAATGAATCCTGATGACTTTCCCCTTATATTCACATTTTAAAATAATAAGCCCTAACAAAAAAGGCATTATCATCTCATATGGCCCAATTAGGAGAACTAAAGACTTGAGGCCGTATTATTTGCTGTAGCAATTTCATATTGAACTACATTGAAATGATCTGCCAGAAGCCTGGCTGTATTCCCAGCCTTAAAACTTATGCACAGGGATTTGATAGTCTGAGAAAAAAAAGGACTTTGGTGTAAAAAAATTACATGTTTCAGAAATAGTTAATAGTAAAAATGGGTGGGGGAGTTGTCACATTTATTGCATAGAATAATAAAAGTAGACGTTTGTGCACTGTTTACTCGCAAGTTAAGCTTTTATTTAAAATACTTTTTAAAAGTCCTTATCTGAAGCTCCAGTTCAACACATAAAAAGTTTCCAATTTTATGTGGGATAAATACAAAAGAACAGCTTAGTGTTTAAAAGGTGTTCTATAGAAAGACAGCTGTTACATTTGTGTACTGGCATTAATCGATCAGAATGAACATATTACTAGAAGGCCTTGTCAACAACATGCTTGTCTTCGTACCAGATAATTAATCATATTCTTAAATATCAGTCCTTTAATCGATTTAATCCTTTATAAATATTCATCAATAGAAACAGTAAGGAAAGAGACCCATCTAACTTTATCTTTTTGTGCTTTAGATGATTTGAATGAAAACACAATTTCCACTCATGTTATCAAAAATGTTTTTTTCCATACATTTTAATGATAAATGAAAAAGATATGAATATTTGTTCATGTCACTGTCATTCACATATCATTTGTAGTAAAATGCAAATATAACTTGAGTTTTAGAGAATTTGCACTGAATAAGTGAATCTAAACTGGCATTATAAAACCTTGTCACAGAAATATCAGACATTCTGGTTATGTATGTGACATAAATGAATGCTGTAAGTCAGAAAGAAAACCTGAAACAACAAAGTCTATGTGGTGTTATTTTGGGTATTATTTCTAAATGAGTAAAAGAGTTGTTGTCTTGAAAAGTGATTCTTTTTTTTTTTTTTTTGAGACGTTTATATCTTAAAATGTTCATCTAGTTGAATGCTGACAACAGATGCTATTATTACTTACTTATCCTGATACAACATCTCCATGATTGTAAGTACTGTGTAAAATCATAAGTACACTTTTCTACAGAGTTTACAGTCTAGAAGGGCAAAACATAAATAAAGGGTGAAAAGAAAGGATGTATCAAAAATGCAGCAGAAAGAATGAAAAAAATCCTCATTCAAACACCTTACCGTCCAGACGTCTCCAAGAAATAAACACTAGATTTCCTCCCTTTCATTTCCAACATATATGACTACAGAAGCTACCATTTTTCTGGAATACTGAGGGAAACTTCTATGTATCAGCAGCAAACTAATTGTCAGTATGGAACTAAAATCCTCTTAATTCAAAAATGTTGTTCACAGTTATTAGGAACCCAGGGTAGGGTTAGTTATTAGTAGGGTAAAAGGAAATATGCGTTCTGTGAGTTGTGTTTAGCCCTCACTAAAATTCTAAAATGGAGAACAATCACAAACTTCTTTTAGTAGGATCAGTCCACAAAATTTTATATCTCATACCATAACCTCAACACTGAGAGGAGTAAAAGGAAACTGTTTAAGAAACTATAGCAATCTGATATGGAGGAACAGTTAAAAGAAACAGTTATTTAATTAGTTTGAGTATTAAAATAACTAATTAAATCAAATTAAAATAATATTATAAAATTAGTTTGAGTTTAAAAATAAAGTTTCCCTTTTCTTTTTTTTTAAGCAACCATAAGACATTCCAAAATGTATCACGTTGGAAGCTGAGGAGCCGAGCTAAACAAGGATAGCTCAATGTTAGAAAAGATAATATATATCTCAGAGACTTGATGGCATTGTTTAGCCTTCCAGTATATATATTAGAGGAAAAAAATTATTTCCAGATGTATATTGAAATCAGGAAAAACTAACTTAGAAATTGTTCCTTAGACTATATGGATCACTGTGAATGGAGACAAAGAATAGACTTCATGTTTGCTTTCTCCTTCAGTATTATGCCCTAACAGCTTACTTCTCCATTAGTTTTCCAGAGAATTTTGTGCCTATTAACAGTAGCACTAGCAGTAGTGCTAATAAGAGCTAGCAGAAATGGCAACCTTCTAGTCCTGTTCACAGACTAAGATTTTGATGTGTTACACTTTATATACGCAAAGTCAAAGATGACTCTTTTGCCTTAAAACTGCATATACTAGACAGTGCTATGTCAATGTGTCCATAAGGAACCATATGTTCTCCAGGTTGATTAGGACTGGACTTAATATTTGAATAATATTACAAGCACATCTTCTGTACACATTCAAAAATTCATTTTATTCATGTTTTAAAATGCCTGGATAGGTACTCCACACAACCCACTTCAGCTTTCATTATATTGCTCCAGCTTAGCAATGGGCTGAAGAAAACATCACAAAGAAAACCTGTCACCCCACCCTGCCATCCAACACTGGCTTACCACTAATTAAACGTCATCCTACATGAACAAAATCTGCAGTCAAACATCATGCCTTGAAGAACAGATACACCTTGTCAAGCCTTGCCCTTCTTGAGTAAGTGATATGCATACACAAATGTAGCAGTAAACTCTGAATTTGCTACCTGTTACTGAACATTGCAAACAATAGAATAAATTGATAGGTGAACACTTCCCAGATCTCTCCTAGTTGATACATTTAAAAAATATATGGGAGAAGTCAACATATGACATCCTAAAACTGTTTAATCTAAAGATCCCAATAACAGAAGTCAAGGGAAAGTAGGGAAGGCTACTTAGAATACTAATTTAATGAAAAACTTAGACTAAAATTGCTTTAAAATAATTATCTCACAGATTGCTTATAGCCATCCTTTTTTCTTCATCATCTTATGAGATCCATAAAGGGCAACCTTTGTTTAATGGCAACATCTGACATTTACTGCAACGCTCAGATAGACAGTGTCCCTTTCAGTTTATGAAGTCATAAGCGCATCGCATCTCTTTTCGGGAGAACAATGTATGGTAACTGAGTTTGTTTTTCAAATATCAAAACAATGTTTAAGCCACATCAAAGTAGCTGCACAGTGACTGGCACAGGGGATTTTCATGTAGTAAACAGACTTTTTGGTATAATATATCTGAGTTTGACAAGAATAAAGTACTGTCTGCAAAATAAATCCAAGTGATAAAAGAATGTAATCAAAGCTTTTCATAAAGGCAAAAACCCAATTGCTGTATTGATTCCACTAGCGCCTGTTGGAGTCAATTGTATCTAAACCATGGAACTCTGGATGGACTCTCGATCAGATAGTTCTTGACTTGGGTTTTCATCAGAGAATTGTTTCAAAGCAATATTTTGTCTAGTGTTTCAATACAACATTGAAAGTTCCAGGCATTCAAAAGTTATCAGCAGGCTTATAACTGTCTTAAAAAGTCATAAGATTTTATAAAATGTATCTTTTGCATTTGATTTACTTTATGATTTCTGCATTCTTAGGATTTATTCTTAGGTATATTGTTTTCAATATTTTCATGGGAGGGCTCTTTTCTCCAGACTCATTTATATGTTAAGAGTTCTAAATAGTCTATGTCTTACATTAAATTACTAAGAATCGACAATACTGAATGAATAGTAGCACCTGTTGAACTTCCAGCAGTGCCTAGACCATGTGCATTAAAACTAGCTCAGACATGTCAGCAGAGCTGCTGTCTTTGCCTTATTCTTGCCATGGATGTCACACAGGACAGGTGTGAGGCAGATGTAAATGTAAATGTGATCACAGCAGGCCTCAACCTGCATATCTTTCTAAGTGGTCTGGCACACGCTTCAGCAGCAGACCTTGTTCTGCACAGCTTCTGCCTTCAGCCACCCCTGCTGTTACAGGCATGGAAGAGGCTCCCAGTAACACTACCTTTCTCACCCAATTTATTCTGAATTATGTAAATAAGTGTATTTGTTTTTACAAAACGGGGATAATTTTACATTGTCTCTTTCACAGCACCATCCCTTTCACAGCTCACACTTTAGTTAATTGTGCAGGTTTAAGCTTACTTACTTGATGTAATTTTACTAGAAATGTGAAGTGTCAAGTATTCTAACTTAGAATTTTTTTTCTCCTTTTGTTCTCCTTAGAATTTTTGTTTTCTCTCTCGAAAGGAGAACATCATTGTAATGACTTCTTGAAGATGAAATCACTGTGAATAAACACTCAGTCCTTTATTCCCTTAGTTTTATTTTTCCACGATTCAAAAAAACCTTGACATTAAAATGGAACTTTTTGTTTAGCAACAATTTCAAATTATACAGTGTCTCATGCCAAAACAATCTTTGAGTGATGTTCATCAGACTCAACAAGATCAGCACTGCTACAGGAACATTGTCATTAGATAACCGTGACTTGTTGTGAGCAGACGGAGCACAAAGCATTGCCCATGCAAGCCTGATAGACACCATCACAGGTTTGTCTAGTGTGTTTCTTTAAGCAATGCATAGAGGTGAATATAGCATGACGTGGCTCTGGGAGTTTGGAGAGACTGTGTGCAGAAACTGCAAAATTCACACTGGCATAGACAGGCACAGAAGCACGGTAGAGCTGTGACACTTGGGTTCACTTCAGTGTATACTTCACATCAGGTAGCTGTATATATTTTTTATCAATGTAAGTTTTATTCTAATTTAGATGCCTTAAATAATTCATAAATATATTGCCAGACAGAATGCTATATTTTAACCAGAAGTAAATTTAGGAATCTAATTCTACCTTACTGGCTGACGCCCCAAATACCAATTCCAGAACAGAAACTATGACCTCATTTTGTGTGATATTAATAAATGCACATTATGTTTCTGTTATCTTCACTCTATAGGAGTTGGAGACCTCAGAATATACTCTTACCCTACTTATCTCTTCTGCAGGTCACATTTATGATTGTAGTCAACGTAGCTTTTTTTCTTCTGATTTTTCCAAACTCCCTATAATTCTTTTCTTGCATATTTATGCCAATATTACCACATATAAGCAATACCTGACCTAGCTGTTTCAAAACTAATTTAGATATATCTGTATGTATATGTATACCTGTATGTAGTCACAGTGGTTACAGTTACAATACCCTCCATGCATGGGACAGACCACATGACAACACCTACGCTATTTGCTCTTTGTTTTTCTTTGTGGTTAATCTCACGTATCATCACTTTCATTCTGCCCCATGCCTCCTTCTACCTCATCATGCCCTTAACTAACCAATCCTTTCAATGAGAACAAATGTATTTCTTGGAAATCTCTTTCAAATTTCTTCATTACTCTGCCTCCTACTTCTTTTAGCCTCTTTTAACCTCACTTAGTTGTATGGTTTTGGAATAGCAATTACTTTCTAAAATAATTCTATATCCTTGGTGTGTGTTCTTAGTATGGCACTCATTACTGCAAGAGTATCCACTGCTTGTATCAGATGTGAAAATGGATAACATCTCAAAGTAAAAAGGACTGCTGTCAAGCTTTGGTAGGATTCACAGTGTGTTTATAGCCCCAATCACTTAAAAGTGCATGAAACACAGGTTTTGTTTGCTTGTCTGTTTTTCAAGTTTTCTTTTTTTTTTTTCCCAGCTGCCTTGCTGAAGTCCGTGGGAAAAAGGCTGAGATACCAACATGTACTATTACAGGCAGTAGTCTTAAGATGTTAATCCTATACTGTGTGAATGCAACATTATAAGCAATGAAAAGGGATGAAAAACCAAACCAACAAACAAACGTGAGATATTAATATTGAATTTAATGGATTGATTAGTATTTAGCTTTTCAGTTAGAATTTCCAAGAAAGCTGATAGCGGAAGTATGGAAACACAACATTATCATCTGACCCGTCTAACTGGAGCATATACACCACAGTCCCAGCCAGTCTGGATGCTAGATTCCAGGCATGTGATATTATAGGGAAAGCAACAGCTCTGTCATTATAAAGTGTTTCCTTCTCTTCTTCCCTGAAAAGGTCAGTAATGACAGGTCAGCCTCCAGCTGCATAGTCTATTTCCCCCCTTGCCCTTTTCGGAGGCAGAATCCATGCAAAACTTCTAAAATACCACGTAGGCTTGAAGAAAGGGTTAGAATAGTTTGGAAGAAAGTGCTGGTTATCAAAGTCTTTCAAGTGAAACACCGTTGTGAGACAAAGGCTGTTATAAATATCTTTTTGGTGGAGAAGTTTACTCTCTCTTTCTAATCCACAGTGGACTTTCCTTTTAAACATATGAGTCAGATTCTCAACGTGTGTAAATCATCACAGAACCAGTCAGAGAAGTAAGATTTATTTCCATCTTTCCTTTTATTTTTTGTTATATCTAATTATTTTGTATTAGCAGGCCTTTTTAATACTGATTTTAAATGAATGTTGATGATGGGAAGGTAAGCAAGAAAACCTCAACAGGAAGGAAATGACATATCAGCATAAGGTTTAACTTCTACATGAACAGTGTTAATGATAGAGTAGAAAGTAAAAAGTATAAGTTAAACCTAGGAGAGGAGTTCTGAAGTTACTATTGTCAAAGACTTGCTACTATAACTTTAGACTTTGCCCCAAGGCAAGTAGATAAGCTGAGAATATTTACAAATAACTAAAGGGGTCAGAAGCACGGCAAGAGAATTGTTACCTCTGGAAAGGAAAAATGTGCACAGGTTAAGCTTGTTGCAAGAAAGCCTTTTTGTTTGCCACATTTCTTTTAAGGTATTAATTAGTAGTCAAGCCAAAAAAGGGATGGATGAAGATGAAAAAGGAAAGGAATCAAGATTTAATTTAAGGTTGCTACATAGACACAGAGAACACAAGCCATATTACTATGCACATCACATGGCTTGTAAAAGCAAATTTTTTTTTCTCTCCAGTACACAGGAAAAGAACAAGGATCCTCAATTTCCTCCTTAAATTCTGCCCTTGTTATTAATTAAAGAGGATTTTTTTTTAGTGGGGAGAGGGGACAATTATTACAAATTTTAAAAGAGATAAAAGGATTCAAATCAACTGCAGTGGAGGATGTCACCTATTCTGGCAAAGGCAGCTAGCTCTTAGCATCCCAGACTAGATGCCATTTGTCTGATCAACTTCATTTTTTTCATAAACTGAAAGGTGCACATTAGGCTAACAATATACAGATGAACTTTATAAAAATATAATTTAAATTGGTGTCATTGAGCCAGCAAAAAAAATCAAATTTAACTGGCAGTGAATGCAACAGAGCTTTCTAAATGTGAGCAACTGTTCAGAGCAACATGATCAGGGCATCACGATTGTATATAAAATGTTTTCAATATGCATGTGAGACTGGTGAGATTAAAGACACTCCTAAAGGCAAGATGGGAATGAAGAAGGCATAGATAAAAAGCTGCAAAGCATTTTAAAGAACTTCTTATTCCCCAAAAAAATAAGAAAGAAAGGAAAGAAGGAGAACATTAAGACAAGCAGATCTAAAGAAAACCTTTTGTAGTTCCTCGTCCTCAGTTATGGTCTAAAGAGGGACAGAAATATGAACCATGAATTAGCAGGCTTTTACAAGAACAACATTTGCCAAATGTTACCAAAGACTTTCTATTTTCACCACTGACAATGTTGATTTCTTTGTCAGATAGGCCTATAACTTGTGAAAATCTTCAACTCTTTTCACCTCTTTGAATTTGCTGTACCTAGATATCATGCTTCTGGTCCATAATAGCCTAAAATAATAGTTGACCTTTGGTTTCTCTCTATACAGTCAAACATTTAGCTCCAGCTGTAATCATCTAGATTTTTATACATAACCTTCTCTTATCTGGTATCTTTCTCACACAGAAACACACGTACTTTCCTCCCTCTCGGCTGTGCAACATGGAGGTGCTGATGTCATTTATTCACCACTGATGCTGTTACTCTGACACTATAAAGTACCAGAGTTCCTCTGGTATTTTCCCTCTTTATTTCAAACTGAAGTTTCATTTTCTTCTTAGGTCCTCTTTCAGTACCTCATACAACTTCCCCTTTGTTCACTTTTGGTCTTATTAGTTGTGTTTTAACAAGTAGCTATCATTTTTCAAAGTATATCTCATGGAACTGCTAAACATTTTATGCTGAGTGCATGAAAGTGATCCTGGCTTGAACTGAGACACTTAAACCCACTTGTTTCTTCCAAAAGGCAGACCTAGTTGTACAAGAAAAATAGGGCATACATATTAACTGGGAGGTTTTCAATATGCAGCACAGACTTTGGACATCTTGGGTTGTTTTTGTAGGCAAGTCTGTACATCTTGAAGAGACTGAAATCTTTAGGTACAGAGGATCTGTATCTTCTACATGTCTGTTTTATTCACTTGATATTTGCCTTCTCTGTCTTATATTTGACCTATACGTTTGTTTCCTGTGTCACCATCTTTTTGTAGGACATATATAACCTATAACCTTATTCATTTAGCTTTAAAAATATTTAGCTGCTGCCACCAGATTTGTTTCTCCTCTTGAAAGAAAAGTTAACCATCTTTATAACAGTTTTTCTGCATGTGTGACCCTGTAGAAATTTTTTAGTGCCTCATAGGATACAAATCAGAAAGGCAAAAAAATTTCTCTTCACAAAGCTATGGCTGATTATTCTTCATCACTGCCTTTGTTTCCTTACAAGTATCCAAACAACACTTCCATTTTCATATCCTTTCTCCTCTAAACTTTTTAACTTACTTCTCTGGTTCAATTTTTCTGTTGTCAGGATCTTCTGAGGAAAATGTTTTCAATGGTGGTTTTACAGAATGTATATATCTCCCACCTTCATCCCACTTAACTTCTCCCAATAAATCCATGCCTAACTGATGCTGTAAACACAGCAACTGGGTCTACAGCCTTTGCAGCATGCATGTTGGACTAAGAATTATGGCCTACATTCTGATGTCCAGTCTATTTTAATTATCATCATCTGTCTTTGTGAATGTTTCCTGTGCTGCAGGAAATATCTCTTTTATTTTGCCAATTAAGATTTTATAGCTGCCTACTAGCTCTTCAGGTCTACTGGGGCAAGACCCTCATTTTTTGGTCAAACACTAAATCCCCAAATATATCCAATTCCTGCAAGGATAAATCCTGAACCGTTTTTATTGAATTGTTTAATGCCAAAATGAGTTATGTCATATTGTCTCTAACAGTACATGGAATGACACATTGTTCAATAACCTGGTGTAACCCTTGGATTTGAATGAAGGATTTACATCTTCTTACTTCTTTATTATTAAACTAGTGAGGATTGTGGGTAGATATGAAACTTTTTAAATTTTCAAAAGAAAAAAGCCTATGAAAAATTAAGTGTGCTTTTAAGTGCACATTTACTGTCAGACTGGTATGGCATATCCCACTACTCTGCAATTCTCAAAAGGTAGTCATAAGTCTGAAACCAATTCATTCCACATAGCTGCTAATTTTACTGTGTGCTTAATGCCATTCGAGGGTACAATATTTACTTTCCTGATATCAAATGACAGGTCCTATGACATCAATAGTCCACACTTTATGGTCCATACTGGCCCTGCCCAAGTATTTCACCACAAAAGTGAAGCACTTGACTATCAGTTGTTTTCTCTGAAAGACAGCCTCAGCTGCACGTAGAGCAAGCAGAATAAGAACACTATTAATTTATATACTACTACTGCTCCACACATCCATTGTTTGACTTGAAATATTGAATATAACTTGTAGAGCATTTTTGTGTCAGTTAAAGGCTTGTTAAAGGGACAAGCGTGACTGCAGGAGAAAGGCAAGGTTTGAAGAAGAACTCTTTTTGCCTGTCAAGTTGTGTTAAACATTTTGTCTGATTGATAAAGGGATAGCTTTTACTAGTTGTAAGATAGAGTTTATAACACAAGGTTTTATAACGAGGACCCAGTTGCTCTTTGCACTCTGAGTTCTGCCTAATAATGATCTTTCACTCAGGTCAGCTGCCACTTACAGGCAGTGTGTAGGGTTCAGCAATCACAATCTGAGAACAGTGCATGGATCTCCCCATATTGCAGGTCAAAGCAACAACAATTAAAGCGGATGGATTTGAATAGCTAAGGCTACATTGCTGGGGAAACCCAAAGATACTCTGAGGACATGCAGAGACTCTATCACCATGGGAAAAGGAAACATAAGAATTTGGAAGCACCTTTCCAATGGAGTAAGAACTCTTAAAATGAGCTCTTTGGGCTATACTATGAGTTTGGACTTTCTCTGTTACTAGGAATTATGTTTCTCCCCAAACGTAACAGTTTTATAAAACCATCAACAAACATAGTAGCAACATGAAAGAACTGAAGATAATGGCAAGAACAGAAACCAGATATACAGTACCAAAAAAAATCCCCAAAAACTACTTTAGCAGGTCTGTCAGATACTATAATGTACTACCAGAATGTGCATTACAAGTTATCACTTTAATTTTCTTGTGAGTCAGTGAATCTCAGGCTTCTGACCAATCTGACTAGAACTCAGGATGCATAGAAACTGAAGAAGAGCTATACAATTCATAATTGACATCATCTTTAAAATGTGAAGCTGACAGGGCAATGAAAATACCTTACCACTGCAAGGTAAGATCCAAAGAACGAGACTAACTTACGCTGTCCTACAGCTACACGCTGTATGAAAGAATATTAAAATTAACAAGTTCACGTATTTTAAAGGCAGAAGAGACTGCTCTGACAATATAATCTGAACTCCTGAATAACAGAAGCCATATAATTTTATTTTACTCTAGAATTACTGTTCTCTGGTCTGTTCTCAGCTCCATAATATGAGCCCTAAGTAGAATGCATTTATTAGCAAGGCATCCCTTGGTGAGCCTGAGATACTTACTTTAAGTGGTATCTATTTCTTCTTATTGGCAATAAAAGACTAGACTAAAAGTTTAAACTCATAACTTTCAGGTGCCTAAATTCAGGTGAATAACTCACCTTTTAGTGGTATTCAGTTATTTTTGCTGATGTTTGGTTATTTTTGCTGATGTCAGATACCTAGATCGGACAAGATCCTAAGTCTCTTAGCTGTCTGGAGTAGGACTCACATCAGCAGTGTGTAACCCGACCATGCCCAAGAGGAGCTCGGTTCCTCAGTGAGTGACCTCAGAGATCAAATCCAGGACCACACACTGTGCTTCAGTACAACAAAGACTAGCCAGGCTGCTTGAATTCTTTATTATATGGATGTTCAAAAGCCTGCTACGTTACACAGATCTCACAACTCTTTGAAATGACATGTTTGTCTTTCATTTCGGTGGAAAGAAGATACGAAGCAACTTCTATTTATTTTCATGCAGTTCTTGCTTTTTGTTATTTAACATATTTTGCTTTACGGATCTTGATAGCCTTAATATAAATTAGTAAAAATCACCAGATGAATACAGAGTCCTACCATACAACAGTTTATTGCATATATTTATAATCTTCCAGTTATCTCTTCTAAGGAAACAATGCATACTGCCTTAGATTATACTTATTACTATTCTATAAATTTCTAAAATTTTGTATATAATTCTTTGTGTAATGTTATATACTGTTATATTTAATACAATACTAGTTTATGATACACTTTAATAGCTTTTCTGCACTGAGCTATCTTCATTTATTCTAGTATTGGTGGCTATATAATAGTTCTCTGCACGTCATTTATCCAACTTCATGACAGGTCATGAAGTAAGGGGACACGGGGATAAATAGCAATAATGGGGGAAAGCAGATAGTGACAAATTCACCTTACATAGATCTCTTAATCATGGTTGAATATTCAGTGCCTCTGTCAGTTTCTCAGTATCATCTGTCCTATACAGCTCGATAATTTACCTCGCATGCAACAACAGAATTGTCCAATAGTAATTATTTTTGTTTTTCTCTTCAGCATTGATGACTTTCATGTTAGATGAAAAAGTCTGATGAGAAAAGATGTTGCAACTGTTTGGATAGCAAAAAAAAATGTTTTCCTTGAATTAACAACTAGATTTTTTAGTTTGCTTTCTTGACCTTACAGCCTCTGCTATGTTTAGTGTTATCTGTTAGTGGTGGCTGTGCTGTGCTGGTAATCAGGTAGACGGCTAGGACTCATAGTCACTTAGGTGACATAGAGTCAATATGTGATGACCCTGAAGACACTGTTGCTGCTGCACAGTGCTCTCCCTTTCTTAAGTGAAACAATGCAACCCTCCATAGGTAGAGAGGGTACTGTGGTGGGACTCTCTGCATCTGTCAGCATTACCTTCTCATTTCATACCGGAACCAGTTTAGAAAGAAAATAACAAGGCATAAGGCAAGACATGCCATTTTTACTAGCCTATGCTATGTCATATTTTCTTTTCAGTCATTTGGTAGAAAAAAGGTTAATGCTTAGACTCCAGAGTAGCTCAGAAAAACCATATAGGGTATAAGGAATGGGTTATTCCAAAAAGTAGCTTAATAATTAAACATTAGCTACTGTTTAAATCCCATCTCATGAAATAAATTTGACAAGTTTTCATACTAATTTGGAGCAAATAGATATCATCACGGAAATGTCATAGATTATTTGCTTTCTGAAATGACGATTTAACCTCCCCACCCAAAAAAAAAAAAAGTCTTCTGACATATTTTACTAAAACACAGTGGCATGGTGGAAGGAAATGTTCTTTAATTAATAAAATAAATATAATACTGATTTCCCAGTGCAATGCAATCAAAGTGTGTGGGAAATGCTCATTATACTTGGACAACTCCTTTTATTTCAAATGAAATTATTTGCTATTAGAAACGTTAAGCAGAGGCTTAGGACATTTTATAGTGGTTATCAGTCCTTGTCAGACAATTTTATATTACAGGGTGAAAGAGGGGATAAAAGTTTCCAGGCATATCTAGCATTATGGAAAGTAAGGTGAAATATCAGAGATCCTGTAATAGACAGCCAATTAAAATTTGTCATTGTTCTATGTATGTACACTGTCACACACTCATTGTTCACAGCATTCTCTTGTTTTCACTTTTGTTTCAAAAACTAATTTATATCTAAATGACAGAATAAGCCATGGAAACACTGAAGAAAACCTGTGTGAGAGTCAGAAAGGAAAACTTACTAAGTGACCCTTAAACCTGGGAGCTGGATTTGTTTTAAAATCACAGTTCCATAACAAAGGCGAAGTTGATAAAGGCTAACCCTCTTTGGTGTCCCAGGGACTCTCTATTTCTGATGCATAAAGCAAAAGGGGCTTTCAGGGAAGATTAGCTCAGACTGCTCCCTGCATCGCCCCAGGAGAGGCAGAGAGTGTCCCGGTGGCATCTGAGGTGCAGCAAACGCAGCCTCGTCCCCCACTCACAGGTAAGATGCCAAGACACCTCAGCGGGCAGGGCGCCGTGCTGGCTCCTCACCTGCACCCTCTGAATCACACTCTGAAGGACAAATAGCTCCTTCCTTTTTCAGGGGCAGCCAAAGGAGCCGAAGGGGAACCCATGCCCTTTGCCGGGAGGTGGGGCTGCCAGCTGGGTCTCCCACGCCCTGAGGGCAGCCGGGGAGGGAGAAGCTCTCTCTGAAGTGACCTGACTTTCCCACAGCCTGATAGCAACTGCAATGGCCAGATCCCAGAAGTGATCTGCATTCCTTTTGGTTAGGTTTCTTGAATGAGTAACAAATAAATATGCCACGCTATTGTCTTCCCAGAGTTCATAAACTAAGTGTAATCAAAGCTGCAGAGGTAAACTGTTAGAAAAACATTGATCTTCAAGCACTTTCTCTGTGCAACACTGCAAGCATTACTCAAAACTAACTCTTTCTCTCTTGCTTTCTCTCTTTCTTTGCTCTTTTCCTCTTTCTCTCTTCTCCCCCCCTTCCTCTTTCTTTCTTCTCCCCCTGCCATTCTCTCTGTCTGTCCCTCTATCTCCACTGTCAAATAAATAGAGATTGCATCCAAAAATTCATGAATCTAACACTGAGGTATAAGAAAAAAATTCAAGTTATGATAACTTTCTCTCTCCCTTTTACATCTATATATTATAATTTAGGGTCAGATCATCAAAGGATCAGATGGTCGCCTTACATATGATGTGACAAAAGTGATAGTAAAAGATAGACGTATTCAACACAAATGTCAACTTTTCTATAATCTAGTTTGTAGTAGATGAAATAAATCAATATAATACTCTCTTACATATTCGGCATGGGAGAAACTCTGATCCCATTTCAGATGTTTGTGATTGACATCATGGTTTCATCAAGAGTGTACAATGTTTCGAGTCATCATTTAATGAAAATAGGTATGAAATGCAGATGGGGACTGGCTTCAGAACTTTAGTTATCTGGATTTTGTTAATTATTAAAGGTATATTATGATACTAATTCTCCTTGTGTTCAGCTCAACCCTAGGATACATACATAGGCAGAACTAGAACTAACGTGTAAGGGAAATGTGATTGAACTGTGAAAAAGTAGATTAAAGGAAACTTCAGTTCTCACAGGAGAAAAGAAAATGATAACCTGAGGAAAGACTGCAGTTTACTCTGGAAGATGTATAGTATGTCAGTTTATCACTGTAAATCAAGAGAGACTAGAGGGTGTTTTTGTGTAAAAATAACTATTTGCTATTGTAACTTGCAAAAGAATAGGGATACCAACAAAACTATTGATTTATGTTCTGTAACCTTCACACTACTAAACAGATGATTTTTTTTTTTTCCTGAAGAAAATATTAATCTACCTGTTAAAATCATGGAAAAGGAAGGACTGTGCTTTTTTGATTCACCTTTGCAAGTAGATATCTATCCTCAAACTCCCATTTTGCTCAGCCAACTCAATGGCAGTGTTTCTTCAGCTCAGGGTGCCTTAAAAGGTATTTAAGGAACCTGGCGTGTGGAAAAACACGTGAAGATGAAGTGCATAGAGATCAAGAGTAGCAGAGTGGACAAGACTCATAACATAATTTCACTTCATAAAGATTCCCTCAAAAAGTTAATGTGACCTTTGGCAGTCTTGTAAGAAGACTGAGCGTGTAAAAGCATAAGAAAATGATAGTAAAACCTTGTGGCAGCAGCACTGCCAGAACGGGTTAGAAGTGGAATAATCTTTTTTGCTACATAATGCCTTCAGTCTCAAATTTAGGATATGTGGAATAACCAGAAATTAAGGGATTTCCATGACAGTAGCAAAGCATTAGCATTTCAGGACTGTGCCAGTACTCAGGGTCACAAAAATCAGAGTACCAGCTTCATTTATACTCTCCCTCACATTTCTACCTTTGAAGGATGCAGAGAAATACTTGTAAATGTGAACTGTATAACTAATTTATGCTGTCTTCTCTTGAGAGTCTGAAACCCCCAAAGACTGACAAACTGCTGCATTCATCATAACTCCTAAAGTTTGTGCAACCCAATGAAGAATGTGTCTACAGCATAAGGGATCCCATATGCCATGCTGTCTTAATTTGGCTTTGCTAGTTTTGCACAGAGCTAAAGCACATTTTCATCTGGCACTTTTTAGACATTAGTTCAAGAGGTAGAAATCTCTTGGAGGGTAGGAAGTATATGAACAATTTAGCAAAATAAATATGCATTTAATATCAACAGAACAGTTTCACTCAAATCAAAACGCTATAAAAAAACTTAGCACACACATAAGCACTTTTGCTTGAACAGGGCAGAAAGAAAGCTTCTACCTTGGACATAAGAGGAGTAAACCCCTGAGACATTTAGATTCCTTAACTAACGCATTTGGAACTGTAAGATATTTAAGAAGTGACAGGCTCATTTAACTTTCCCTTTGAAACAAGAAAAATATATAACTTACAATTTGTATGGTGAAATTTTTAAAACTAATTTAATCTCTGCATTCATGCAAAATTTACAAGCAGTAATGAGTGACCAGTGATTGCACCAGTAATTTATTGCTCTAATTCTATTCAAATACAAATAAGAGGTGTGCTATGCTGTTTGAGAAAACATAAGATAGAAAGAAATAATATTTGTTAGATAATCTTTACCAGGCTTATTAAAAGGTTGCACAATTTCCTATCTCTATTGCAGATACACTTATCTTTAGCCCAGGCTGTTAATACGAGGTGTAGCATTTTAATACTGCAAATAGCCGCACATTCTGGATGATTATGAGAGAGTGTCTGACCTCAAATAATAATTAAAAAAATAACTTTCAAATATCAAGATAAAGCAGCCATCAGTGTCTCATTGCTCTTTAATTAGGGCTTAGGTTGGTTAATATTCGCTCACTTGCTGTATTGATTTGTATGCAAGCAGTAAAATAAAATCACTTAATTCAATGCATTAATGTAGTTGTATCGCAATGGGTGGCAAACAGATTGTGGAGATTAAATAACATACTTTATGCAGCAAGGCTTAGTTTAATTTGTTTGACAGTCTAGTTTTTGTACTTGTAATTGCAGATACTGCAAGTGGAGCGAAACAATGTTGTGCTGCCGTCCATGTATATGAGACCCAAAACTGATGTGCAATTTCAAGGCCTTCAGACTCTGAAAATCATCATGTTGGCTTTTTTTAAACTTCATAAATGAGATTACATTTGTATATCGTAATTAAGACTGAATGCTACAGAAACTAATCACATGCACTTCCTTGAATGGGTTCCTCTGTTTCTTTTGGACAATTTGTATTGATATGGATTTGCGCCTAAGTATAAGCCTACATGATCTAGTCCTAATAAAAACTTTACAACTGATCTTATTCTCATTAAAATAAGTAATAGATAATATTTTATAAATTGAACTATGCAGAAAGTCACAACAGGAGGAATATTCCTTAGAGAACTATTTTTCACTTATTGCAGTATTGTTAGAAATGAATCTGAGACTATAGGCAAACGATTGCCGAAGCCTGAGCTTTCAGTGGGATAAAAAAGAGATGCGGTATGCTAAACTGTGATTCTCACATCACCAAGAACTTAGCAATTTATCTCATAGGAAGCTAGTGAGTTACTCCAGAAGGAAGCTCAGACACAAAATTATGTTCATACAGTACGTGTGCTGAGGATCCTGGAAGAAAAAGGAGGCAGTAAGCTAAAGTGTCAATGGGGACACACAATGGGAAACAGATCTGCAGCCTTGCACAGAAAGATACGGAAGCTCCAGGAAGCAGAAACTACCAACTTGGGCTGTTTTTTGTAGACACTGCAGAGATTTACCATTAAGCAGCAGATCACTAAAAACTTGTTCCTTTTCACAGCCACCTATTCTTATAAAATTTACACTTTCTGAAGATCCCTGCTTGAAACTTGCCAACGGGATGTTGAGGAAGGCAGGCAGAGACATACTTACTCCTTTAAAAAATTGTCATTGTAACAGGACAAGCAT
Organism: Fulmarus glacialis; assembly: GCF_000690835.1. Lineage (NCBI taxonomy): Eukaryota > Metazoa > Chordata > Aves > Procellariiformes > Procellariidae > Fulmarus > Fulmarus glacialis. The sequence continues at coordinate 57,235 of NW_009218786.1, forward strand.
TGTTTTCTTTAATGAAAAAAGCAGCTGCAGTGAATACCTCTACGTAGTGTCCCATTCAGAGGTTAGATAGCATGTAGCTTTAGCTCTTTGTATTAGTCATAGCTCTGAATAAGGAGTACAGACAATCTCTCCTGTCTTCTTGTAGATCACTGAGAGGCATCTGACATCCCTACTGTCTTTTCAGTTCATTAGGCATAAAGAAGGTATTAGGAACACATCTCTCCACATCAGCATAGCACTAGTGATAGGAACAGTCAGCTCTAAATGTTTGCTTATCACCTGAGCCCAGACATACCCTACTGAGAAGAATTTGTGGTTTTGTTCTCGCTTAGATCTTTTGTTCTCGTATTAGATCGGTAGACATGGCTCGTTCACCATGAATATCGCAAATATTGTAACATAGAAAATATTGAACATGAACCAGGAAGATTCTGCAATCATAAAGCAAAGAAAGGAAAAAGGAATCAGCAGTTAGGTGTTTGCTGAAAGTTAGGAAAACACAGTTAAATTCCTTCCTTTACGTGATCAAATGTAGACTTCCAGATATTTAGGTACTCTCTATAGCCACTCAAGAACAAATTTCCCCCTGGGAGTAAAGTCGATTTGCTATAAAGGGAGTATAGCTGACTAGTTTAAACCAGGTATCATTTTTCTATGTCTTAAAGGCAGGTGAGGTGACCACGTGTAAGGAGTTAAGGACTTCTACTGTAAGGTATGAAATTTCAATGCAATTAAGAGCAGCTGAAGTTGGGAACATAAGTAATGTCTCAATGAATTCAACAGATGCCTAAAAATGAATGTGATATGCTTCAATATAAACAGTGCCAAGACTGTCCAAAGTACTTTAATTGTACTCAGGCTGCTGGGAGAAAAAACACAAAAAAGTAGTCAATGATCATAGAAAGGACTTTTTAATTATCCAATAGAATAAAATACATAAGAATAATGCAAAAAATTTTTTTGGATTTTTAGATCTCTGTTTGTCAGCTCTTTGCTCTTCAAATGAACAAAGGGCAGTGTCCCACCAAAGCAAGTATCAGAGATACTGAAGAGAGTTTATTCCCCTTAGCCTTATCTAACACAGATGAAGATCCTCTTCAAGTTATATTTTATAGCAATGTTCAAAAGAGCCTGTGTGACTTAATAAATAGACAGCTATAGGGGGCTGAATTTACAACAGATGTGACTGCAACAAAACTGTGGAATTATACCAGGAAAACAATAGATCCTGTACAAGTCTGTGCTAAATCACAGCACATGTATTTTGTTTTAATCGGTCCTTCTCTCTTGCTGTTGAAATTTTACAGATTGCCACGGTTGAATGAGCTGCAAAGAACCCTCTGAGGGCAAAGCCTGCATTTTTGTTTAGAATTTTCCACTCAAGTTAAGAATAAGCCTTGAGACAGAAACTAAGTACAAAGAGACAGAGGGGGGAAATAACTGATGAAAATCTTTTGGGGTTTGCTTTTATTTTAATTAAACACTTGCTATTTTGCTTTTTTGCTTGAAAGTGAAGTACAACATCCTAGCTTCTCCCCTGCTTGCAAAGTTCAACATTTTAAGTTCTTTTTTTCTGTGTCTTTGGACATAACTGTGACATTTGCTTCTTTACCTTGCGGAAGCCAAGACCGGAGTCCAAGAGTATTCTTACAAAGTGAAAGCACCCATCTCACTTTTACAAGCTTTCTTACAGGCAGCCTGGAGACAGTCTGCCTAGACAGCCACCAGCTTTTGCATGTGCCCAGCAGGCTCCCCCCGACTTTGGAGGTGTAGATGCCCAGTCTAAACTTAGTACAGTCCTTAAGGTGCTGTAAGACTGTGCTGTGACTGGAGTTTCACAAGTGTTGCAGGGCACTGTTGTCAGATACCTTCAGCACACACTGCCTTGTACAGAGGCCGGTATAAATGTAAACATATCAATATAAGCTAGAGCAAAGTGACTGCAAAGATGAGATGGTAGCTCTATCGTGCTCAGAATCCTACCTCAAAAGTGATGATAACTGGATAATTAGTAGAGAAAAATAGATTTTACACAGTTTTTCTACCAAGAAAAAAAATCAGGAAGAAAAAACTATAGAAGTGTTATTTCTGTATCGACATGATGGAAAGTCCTTGAACTCATCTGTTTTTTACTTTAGTATACTTCCACCTACAGATTATTACATATTAATCTCATCTACAGAACAAATTATTTTTCTGGAACTTATATGAAGTAATAGTTAACCTGTGCAGCTATAACAAGACCAATCAGTCATTTTTTTATTTTCACTAGGAAACACAAAAAAAGTCTTCATGAATCCTTATCTCCAAAAAATTGTGATTTCTAGAGCTACTTCTCTTCTAATTCATTGTAACTAACAGTACTTATCTCAACATTAGGTATCAAGTCTAAGTAAACCATCTAGATTATTTTTTATATAACATAGCTTGCTATGTTATTGATCATCTTACAACAATCCCTTTGTTCTTTTTATTCTATTTCACATTAAACTTCTTCCTATTCTTAACCATGGTTAACACCTATGCTGGTTTTGGCTGGGACAGGGTTAATTTTCTTCATAGTAGCTAGTATGGGGCTATGTTTGGGATTTGTGCTGAAAAATGTGTTCAGGAATGTTTTAGTCACTGCTGAGCAGCGCTCACACAGAGTCAAGGCCTTTTCTGCTTCTCACCCCACCCCACCAGCAAGTAGGCTGGGGGTGCACAGGGAGTTGGGAGGGGACACAGCTGGGACAGCTGACCCCAACTGACCAAAGGGATATTCCATACCATATGACGTCATGCTCAGCATGTAAAGCTGGGGAAGAAGAAGGAAGAGGGGGACATTCTGAGTGATGGTGTTTGTCTTCCCAAGTAACCACTATGCGTGATGGAGCCCTGCTTTCCTGGAGATGGCTGAACACCTGCCTGCCCATGGGAAGTAGTGAATGAATTCCTTGTTTTTCTTTGCTTGTATGCACAGCTTTTGCTTTACCTATTAAACTGTCTTTATCTCAACTCATGAGTTTTCTCACTTTTACTCTTCTGATTCTCTCCCCCATTCCACCAAGGAGGAGTGAGCAAGTGGCTGGGTTAAACCACGACAACACCTTTGCCTGCATGCTGATTCTATCCTCAATGTGCTTATTCCTTGCGTTATACTAACAACAAATTCTGTGATGGTGACCTATTATGCAACTATTAAATCTTCCTTCCTTGGAAAAAAATGTTCCTTAAAGGTCCTGTAATAGAATTAATTTTACATAGTTAAATGAGGAAAGAAAAGTGTACCACAGAAGAGTTTCAGAAGTCTATCAACTTTGCAAGCCTTTAAAATGAAGTTGTCACTGACGGTAAGTTATAAAGGTAAGCACAGACAGATTTTGCAATATATTTTTCTTCTATTGCACCAAATTTACAGAAAGCAATTTGTAGGCACCCTGGCTCCCATCCAGGTTCATAAGAATACCAATTCTGGAAGGCAAACTTGCCAGGAGCTGGAGATTTTTCAATGTGGAAACAAAATGACTGAAGTCACTCTGAAGAGTGCAAAAGTGATGTGAACCATTCTTGTAGACGAGCGCTTCCCAAAGGGCTGCCATGGGGCAGTAGCACTCCAAGACAGCGGTGAATATGAAAACCTTCATGCTCCACCTGTTTGCCTTTAGCAGCCAGTCCTTGCAGCATGACTTTGGGCTGTGGATGAGCAGGATGTGTTGTGTGACCAGCCTAACAGATAACCATAGAGATATTGGTGGCTGTGACTTGTTGCTTGCTCCCTTGTTTTTCATACTAAAAAATGCTTTAAAAATCCTGGGTATATATATCCTTTAGCTCTTACTTCCTTTTTCATAGAATCATAGAATCATAGA
>NW_009218787.1:0-3157 GCF_000690835.1 Fulmarus glacialis
CTCGGGTCCCCCCGTCCTGGGCACGGCGTGGGTCGCAGTTAAACCCCCCGTGAGCTCACGTTGCAAGTCTGGAGCGGTTTTGCTCTTCGGAGAACCCGCTTTCTCCTCAATGGGGATAAACACCTCGTTTTTGGATGCTTCAGTAGGTCTGGAAGCGTCTGACTCCTCTGCTGAGAGTCTGGCTTTTGCCTCCCTGGGGTTGGAAGATCCTTGTGTGGGGTTTCTCGGCCTGTGTGTGGGAAAAGATGAGCAAGTCTTCCAAACAAACCAGTAAGAATGTCATCTCACACCTTTATGGGTATATTTTCTGTAACTTTGGGCTTGTGATTTTTTTTCTACCTTTCCTGCCCTCTAATTAGTCTAGTCCCATCCTGTTTTCCAAAGGGAGAAGGTGGCTGTCTCTTGGAAGTGACTTGAAAACAAGGAATGAAGGAAAACCAAACAGATTTCTTGAGCTGTTTGGAACATTTCCCATCCCTTCCCCTTGACGGGCTCATTTCTAACCCCTTGTTTCCAAAGAGTCTGCCAGGCTTTTTGGCACCTGCTTGCTCCGCAGAGCAGCGAAATGGCGGTGTGCTTCAAAGCCGGGCTGAAAAAACTGGGATTACGGGGAGATTGGTAACAGGGAGAGGGCGGCGATGCTGGAATAGGTTTGGGTGGGGAGAAGCAGTGACTAATGCTAGAAAACACCTTTCAGGTAGCTAAAGGGAGGAGATAAGTGTGGAAGGGATCTGGTTTTATTTAATGTCATAAAAAATCACAATTCTTACAATCCTGCTGGGAATATTCTGGGAGATAGCAGAGTCTCTGCATCATTCTTGCAATGACACCTTATTTTTCATGCAAAATAACCAATTTGGACAGAGGGGAGCTGCCTATTTGCAGAACCACATAGTTTGGGTATGTTTGGGCTATTTTATTATTAAAGGTGTCTTGTTTGGGAGATTCCGTTTGGTACCTTACACGAATATGGTTTGACTTAGCATCAAGAAGCCTTTTCTATTCAATCAGATGTTCTGTCCCTTGATGTGAACTCATTTTCCCTGGCTTAATTCAGCAGAAGCTACGTAAAGTTTCATTTTCCGGCTGGCCAGTGCATCGAACACGCTCTTTTGCAATCGTGCTCTGCTTGACGAGCGTTCAGAGGCTCGTGTTTCTCCTCGCAGACCTCTAGCTTGGGGAGAAGTTCGCCAAGCTGAGCTGGAGGAGTGAAAAACCTCAGAAAAAACAGGCTTGCCGACTGCTGGGTTGCCACCATTCGAGTGAGAGGCACGGCTGGTGGTCCTCTCGCCTCTCCCGCTATGGCTGGGGAAATTATTTATGCTGACCTGGATATCGGTCCCGGGAAACACTGCAGGAAGCTGCATTCGCTTCCTCAGCCTGGCAGTAAGTGCATCGTGGGTTTTGGGGGCTTTTATTTGTTTTTTGGGCTGCGGTTGTGTTGGGAGAGTCCCACCCTCCGGGTGTTGCAGGGAGGGGAAGGGGCCCATGGCTGTGGAGGTGTGATAAGGGATCCCGTCTGCTGTTTGGGATCCCTCCGGTAGTTTCGTCTTGAAACGGCTGGAGGGTTTCTTTGAAGCTGGGTCACCATTTCACTCCGTGCTTGGAGTCCTACCGTGGCTCAATTAAATGGGATACCTCCACTGTGGAAACCAAGTGGGCTTGCAGTAACGCTTGCTGCCGTGGGGTTAAATACCATGGCTGCTTTTCTGCCTGCAGCTGCCCTTGGGGTCGGCGTTGCCCCCCCCTTACACCTCCCTCATCCTTCCTTGTGCGGCTGCTTCAGCTGCAGCCCTACCGGGATCAAGCCTCAGTTTTGCACGATTATTTTTAAGCCCTAGCTGCCCCCAGCTTGGCCGTTTGAACGTTGTCCTTGCGTGGGGAGGCTGAACTCTGAAAACCAAACTCCTGAAGCTTTTGAGGCAGGACTCTGCCACCGCACCAAGTGCATCTTTAGGGGCTGGTTCCTAAAACCCATCCGAAGGGACCGTTCTTGTCCTGGCATGATGGAAGAAGAAATTCCCCCGCACCCAGCCAGCAAAGGCTCCAAACCTGCCTGAATTCAGCTGCTCTCAGAAGACCTGTGATGCTTAAGGCCAGCTGGTGTCTTTGGATGGCTCGATGGTCCTGGTCCGTCTTTCCTGCGCTTGTAATGGTGTTTCACATCCCGTCTTGTTTCCTTCTTCCGCTGCCTTGCTGTGGTGCATCATGCTCTTTTCCAAGTTTTCCTGTTGACTCTAGATTCTGGTTTCTAGCTTGTGGATAAAACAGCAAAAGGTTTAACTCCTGTTCTTTCCTCCTCTGGAAGGGACCTCTGCCTGGTGAGGCCCTCTTCAGTCAACACACTGCACCCTCTTTTTTACAAGAATTCATGATTTCCACCAAACCCATCCCTTTTGATCTCAAAGGGCTGAGCAGAAGCCACCTTCTGCTGATGTTAAGGTGGAATCAGATGTTCCTCCTTTGCTGTTTTACTCCTAGGCCGATGTTGACTCGTAATCCCCAATCCACCTTTGCTGGTCAAGGTGAGCTCTAGCTTTATCCAGAAACATCATCCTACCTCCCTCTTGTGAAACAAGAGCCGAGGACGGATGGGCTTTGCCTGGCCTTGAGCTCTGCAGGAAGGACAACTGCCTCCGTGCTTCCTTGAGCAGGATGGAGCTGGGGGAGGATGGGGCTGTCTAACCTTGGTCAGATGAAGTCTCCTTGGAGAGGTTCGTCCATCCAGGTTCAGCGTCAGCAGTTAGTTTTGCCCTGCTGTGGAGAAAGGATGCCGTGGTGGGGCACATCTCCCGTCTTGGCACACCTCTAACCTTGACTTAACCCTTTGGGTTTCTGATGGCTTTTAACATCGAGGAAATTCCCGATGCTTGGAGTCTTGGACATCTGGGTAAAACCAAGCCAACCTCATCATGAGCAACTTTGCCGCAGTGCCAGCAGGATCAGTGTGAGATGGAGGAGGGTGGCAGTGGCGAAACATGGATGATTAACCAGCAGCAGAACCGTGGAGGGCTGCCAGGCTCTGAGCTGCTTTTGGGGAGAAAGTACCGTAAACCTGCGCTGCAGATCTGGCTCGCTGGATGTGGGATTGGGGCAGTGTTTTTTCTCCTAACAACTCTTTTCCCTTGCAGCATCGGGCTGTCCTCAGTGGCACCGA
>NW_009218787.1:3197-5778 GCF_000690835.1 Fulmarus glacialis
CCTCATTGGCACCGAACCGCTATCTGGGTCGGCTGGACTGGGAACCTCCTTCTCGGGGTGGCCGTGGTCGCGATGGGATGCTCACGTGAGTAGCTCTGCTTGGCGGCACGGGGACAACCAAAGGACAATCCAAAGAGGGGGACAATCCAGAGAGCAGGTCCCTGCTCCTGGGGTGCTGGCCCAGGTGCTTGTGTAGGAGGCAAATCTGCTTTTTATCATCTGTGTTGGCTGACCCACATCAGTGCAAGGTGTGGGGGAAGTGGGTTTTTAATCAGAATTTCTTCGAGTTGATGGGTGGAGGAGACTTGACTCTTTTGGTTGACCAGCGAGGGGAAAGTACTGGAAACTTCTCAGCTGTGGGAGGGTCAGGATTTGACACGCCGTGGCCGAGCTCAGGGTCACACGGAGCCCCGCTGAAATTAGGCTTGTGCCCCGTGTGATGTTGCTGGTGGCATCTGACGCCGCTCTGACCCACAGCACCCCCAAACCACACCAGGCAGGTGGAAGGGAGTCTCAGATGTCTGATGGATCTTGGTGAGGAGGTCCTCCCAAGGGGGAGGAGGTCCTCCCAAGGGGTCCAGTGGATCTTGTGCTGGGGAGGGACCCGGGTGTGGATTTGAGCTGTAGGGATGGATCTGCCGAGCTTTTGGCACAGGGGGTGTGGAGGAAGGAGCAAAGGGATCAGGCTTGACCTTCCCTGAGGACCATGCTCTCCACGGGGCCAAGAGCTGCAAAACTCTTGAGAGCTGCAGGTGTGGGAGCAACTTTGGGTCCAAGCCGCAAGCCGGGGCACGGTGGCTTTGTGGGGATCCGCTGTCCTTGTTGGGGGGTGGATCTGGGGCTGATGGTTTGAACTTGTGTGGGCCCAGTACTGGAGAGACCCCAAAATAAATCTGCTGGGAGCTGTTCGTGTGGACTGGAGGTGTCTGTGGGCACGCTCTGTGGTCAGAGGGTGGTGAAGAGCCCTTCACCCTTGTGTCAGGCCCCTTTGGGCTGCCCAGATAAGGCTGGCATGGCTTGTTTTGCAGGAGAGGCCACTTCCGTAGTGGTCAGAGGCTTCGGGGCTTTCTGCAGCCTCCGTATCTCGTGTGCATCTCATGCAGGGGGTGGAGGGGCCGCATCCTGTTGCCAGTGCAGAGCAGCAGTGGGGTAGAGACAGTTCCAAACGGGGGGGTGAGCTCAGAGGTGGTCACCCCGTACCCCAAAAGCAGACAGTCTGGGGTCTGCTGTGGGTTGGGACCCCGAGGCCAATTTTCCCCCGCCATGAGATGCTCAAGGCTGAAGGGGAGCTGAGCTACCAGGAGGGATGAGGGGAGGGCTGGAGGGCTCTGAGCACCCGCTTGGTGTCAGGATCCGTCCCAGACACTTCCCTGCAGCCTGCTGGGGTAGATCTTGGTGGGCATCGTGCCTGGGGGAGCCAGTCCCTCTCCCCTGCTCCATCTTTCCCTTGCAGTTCTCCCCCAGCAGTCGGAGAACCCAGGAAACTGCAGAAACGGGAGCGGGAACGTAGGAGATGGCAACACCACCCTGGCAAACATCCGCTCGGAGCTGAGGAAAGGTCTCTGCTCGTCAAAGCTGCAAGGTAACTGCCCTGGCCACGATGCATCTCCGCACCATCAGCTTTCCCAAAAACTTGAAGCACCCCTAAATTGGAGAACCAAGCAAAGCTCGGGGCATCCCTGTGTTCCTGGCGAGCAAACAGGGCTTAAACGCTTGTCCTTCTTTGGATGTCCAGGGGACGAGGGGGCTTCTTGGTGGCTGAACGTGGCCCTGACTGTCTTTCAGAGGGTGAGGGGTGCAAGCTCTGCCCCACGGGCTGGACGCTGCGCGGGACCAAGTGCTATTGGGTTGCCGACAGGATCTACCCCTGGAGCGAGAGCAAGCAGGACTGTGTGAATCGGAGCGCCGAGCTGCTGATGCCGGGGGACCAGGATGAGCTGGTAAAGGGACCGATGGCATCGGGGATGTGGAACAGGTCCCAGGTCTGCACCCAAGGGGCTGGTGGCACCTGGGGAAGGGTTAAGGGCTTGCCCAGAAGTCTGGGCTCAGCACCCACCCCCGTGCCCAAACCTCTGGGGTGCCTTTGGCAGCGTCAGCACGTGGGGGACACGGGTGGGGCTCGGTCCTGGGACAGGGGCTGCGCGGGGACAGGCTGGAGCCTGTTTTGGGGTGGCACGCTGGCGTCACCCCCTGCCCTCTCCCCGATGCAGAGTTTTGTGAAGGAAATTGTAGAGAAACCCACCAGCTACTTCTGGATCGGCCTTTCCCTTCCCTCCACCGGGAATGGCTGGACCTGGCTAAACGGCTCCCGCCTGGACCAGAGCCGGTGAGCGCTTTGGGGAGAGATGGGTGTCAGGGTGGGCACCTCCACCGTCACCCGAGGGACCCTCGTGCCGTGACACGGGCTCCCTCCCGCACCCACAGATTCCGGCTGAGCTCCTGGGGTAAAGGCAGAGCCTGCGGGGTGCTGAGGGGGGACAGGATCACCTCTGAGAGCTGCAGCTCGGCATTGGAGTGGATCTGCCAGAAAGAAGCCACTGGGCTCTGAGCCGGGGGACGCAAGCTGGGCTGTGGCTGGGGG
>NW_009218787.1:5806-14447 GCF_000690835.1 Fulmarus glacialis
GGCTCTTAGCCGGGGGACGCACGCTGGGCTGTGGCTGGGAGAGACCCTCGGGGACGGGCCAGGATCAGGCCCTCAGCGGGAGGATGCGGGAGCTGGTGCCGATGTTGTTGTGCAACAACCATCTCCTGCACAAATTAATAATGACATTAGCTGGGCTTTGTTGTGTGGTGTTTTTAAGCAAGTTTGCTGATGGCGGGGGCTGGAAAGAGCATCCTTTGTACCAGATAAACCTGCTTGTGCACGCACACCCTCGTGCACACCCTCGTGCACGCTGTACCTCTCCCTTTCTGCCCGGCAGCACTTGCCCCTGCGCCTGCTGCACCCTTCCATGGCTCCAGGGTGCACCAGGGCCCCCATCCAACCCCCTGGGGAGATGGCTTTGGGATTTCTTCCCCCCTCAATCTTCCTTCTGGACCGTCCCCATCCTCAGGTCGTGCTTTCGCCCCAGGCGCAGCGCAGCTAACCCAGGAGGTGGCTCATGCCGGGAAAGGACTGACAGGCAGCGGAGGAGACGGATGCTCGTGGCACAGGGCTCGCGGCGGTATTGCAAAGGCAGAGAGGAAGCGCAGCGGTGAGAGCGTTAAGGTTAAAAAGGAAAAAAGGGGTGGCGGGATTAAAAAGAAATCCAAAACTAAAACCCCAGCAAGTGAGGTAGTGCCTGGACCAGAGCCCAAGGAGGGCAAACACCCGAAACCTATTTTGCTGAGCAGAGAAGGGGGACAGGGGACATGGGATATGGGGACGGCTGCCAGCCTGAGCCTCAGCTGCCACATCAGGGGAGATGGGGAAGAGATAAGAGCCTCTCCTGATAGCATAAACCTCCAAAAATAGGGTTTCCCGAGCTCAGAGCAAGCTGCAGAGCTCGGTGAGACTGCCCCGTGGTGTTGCACTGCCTCCCGTCCCTACTGCATGACAACGGCCGCCTGAACTGGGATGCTTACGGATGGATGGACTGGGAGCACTGGGAAGGGGCTGTCTGCAGCAGCCCTGATGCCCGCCCTTCCACATAACCCCACCATCGCTTGCCCTCGCAGGGGATGCAGTGAGGTTTCTTCACCCCCCATCCAGGTTGGGTTTGTCCCTAGCACCCACAGCTGCTTCTGGGGCTCCTGCAGCAGCACCTTGTGGGGGGGATGAGGATTAAGGGGGGGCCCTGAGAGCCCCCGTACGCAGCCTTGCACAAGCAAACACACCGCTGTGCAGACACACGCGTATCCCCGGGCTCCTCCTCCTGCCTGGGGCACCTCGTCGCACCAACTCGCTGCGCTGAAAACAGGAGGTTGCTGCCAAAGGGGAGAGAAACCACCATCTTCCATCGGGTTCAAAACATCGCCGCTGTTGTTCCCCCGCTCTGCTTGCTCTTTCCTCCTAGTTTCTCTGCAATTATGATGGGGGTGGGGGGTGAAATCTGGCATCACCCTCCGGCTGTCGAGCCCAGAAATAGTTTTTTCTGCTGCATCTGTCACCCTATGGCAGCAGCTGTGGCCCTGTGTTTGGTTTTTTTTTAAACACTTTTTCTGTAAAAGGAACTGAACCTCTCAAGTAGGGAAGAGGCCCTCGCCGGGGGAGCTGGTAAATGTTTCGTTGTGGGGAAGGCAGATGGGATCTGTCACCTAAAAACTCTTGGTGTCACTCTCGTGGCTGGTGGGTGAAGATGCTGACGATGGGCAGCATCAGCTGATGCGCTTGGGAGGATGTTTGTGAGCTGATGCCATCCCTGCTGCCCACCCTCCCCTGTTCAAGTAGGGAAGAGGCCCTCGCCGGGGGAGCTGGTAAATGTTTCGTTGTGGGGAAGGCAGATGGGATCTGTCACCTAAAAACTCTTGGTGTCACTCTCGTGGCTGGTGGGTGAAGATGCTGACGATGGGCAGCATCAGCTGATGCGCTTGGGAGGATGTTTGTGAGCTGATGCCATCCCTGCTGCCCACCCTCCCCTGTTGTTTTTTTTTCTTGGTGGAATTTACTGAAGCAGCTGGTTTAATCCAAAAAGGAGTGTGAGCAGATGGGAGTCATTTAAGGATGGTGCAAAAAAGCTGGGAGAGAGGAAAGATGGGGGGGAGATGTCTCTGCCTCCATCTCCCCTTTTGAGGGGGGGTTGGAGGACACGGAGGTACAAAGGCTGGAGCAGCTCCCACCTCCCCGCTGCCCTTACAGGCGCTGGAGGGAGTAGAGGAAGGTCAGCAGTGGTAAATGCAGTAATTAAATTAAATGCTGTGATGATTAAATTGGCTTTGAGCTGGTTTGTTTTGACAGTGCTGGGGGTGGAGCGCTTCCTCTGGTTTTTATTTTCATGTGTGACTGCTCCGAGGCAACCCTGAAGGCTCACCTGCTGATCTGCCTTTGTCAAGTATTTCTTTATTTTTTTTAATTCTTTATTTCTTTAATTTTTTTGGCTGGAGAATGTATAAAAAGCTTTACGTCCCCTTTGTGTTTCTCTGTAGGAGATAAGAGACAGGATAGGAACTCTCAGGAGACTCTCAGCCCATCACTATCCCAAGGACACCCTGGGCTGGACGATCCGAGGATGCCAACCTGCCTCCAGCCGCCGCTGGGGTAATGCTGCATCTCAGCGTGGGCTGAAGAGCCTTGAGCCGATCAGTAACGGAGCCGGGAGGGCTGAAATTAGTGGGCTTCCAGACGTTTGGACCGAGCGGTGAGTTATGGGGCACGAGCCAGGGGTAAAAGCCTCAAGGAAAGGGGGTGGGAGAGCGTTGTGTGGTGGGAGGTTTGGGCTGGATCTGGGTGAAGCAAGTTTGGACTCGAGCCTAATTCTCAATTCCTAATTCTCAATATTGCTGTGCCAAATCCAAGGGAGATGGGAATTCTTGACTGGGAAAACTGTACAAAGACTTGCTGAAATCATTTGTTACTGCTGCTGAAGCTCATGTCTTTGGCCTCATCCCTTGGTGTGGTCCATTACATCGTGGAAAAGCTGCGTGAGCTTTTCCAGGCCCCTAACGATCATGCTAGCTGTGAAGACGGAGCAGAGAAACCACTATTGATGCTGATCGCATCTAAGCAACGGCGTGACTTGCTGTACCCCAAAAGCATCCAACCCGGGCGTGTCTTGTAAGCACCGGTGGGTTGTGGCTTTGCTCTGATTCTGCAATTCCCGGCAGAGCCTGGCCGGGGTTTGGGATGCAGCCGCTTCCCCATCTCCTCATCTGGCTTTGGGGGATGGAGGAGGATGTGAGATTAACTTAAAAATACACAGGAACAGTGATAAGGAGGTTCCTAAGGCAACAGTACTGGTCAGACAGAGGTGATCTACCATGGAAAGCATGTGGAGGGGGTGGGTTTTGGCAGCTGCTTGGTATCGGTTATTAGATGCCTCTAGTTGTTTCCAATTTGCTGGATTCTTGCTCCAGTAGAATCATAGAATAGAATCATGGAATCATCAAGGTTGGAAAAGACCTCTAAGATCGAGTCCAACCGTCAACCCAACCCCACCATGCCCACTAAACTATGTCCCTCAGCGCCTCATCTACACGTCTTTTAAATCCCTCCAGGGATGGTGACTCCACCACTTCCCTGGGCAGCCTGTTCCAAGGCCTGACCACTCTTTCAGTGAAGAAATTTCCCTAATGCCCAGTCTAAACCTCCCCTGGCGCAACTTGAGGCCGTTTCCTCTCGTCCTATTGCTGTTACTTGGGAGAAGAGACCGACCCCCACCTCGCTACAACCTCCTTTCAGGTCGTTGTAGAGCGCGATGAGGTCTCCCCTCAGCCTCCTCTTCTCCGGTATAACAGTCCCCCAGTACTACAGGTAGGGGATAAATTTGGGGCTTGGAAGCAGAGAGCATCCCTGTGTATAAATTAAATCCCTCATCTGGATGGAGGCTATGGGCATGGAGGGGGGAAACGTGCAGTTTTTTCTCTACCACAGACTAAAAATGTGCAGTGGAGGTCGGTTGCTCAGTGGGAGCTTATCTGTCTTCTCCTGGCAGCTCCTGGAAGCTGGAAACCAAGTTCAGCAGCAGTTTCCCTGCGAGTTTGGACTAGGAAGCTGTATTCAGGTGTTGTCAGGGCACAAGGGATTCAGTCCCGTTTGCTGCATGGATTCCGAGCTCTTTGGGTGCTAGACAAATGCGCCTTTGATTTATTTCTGCGTGCCACTTGCAAAGACATTGCTTCACCGGGCAGCAATGCTTCCCCCCTACCAAGGCCATGAACTAGAACAATGTTCGCCTGTAATATTTTTCACATGCTTTTTGGGACACAAAAGTCCTTTATTTCCCACAAGCGCAGTGTATTTGGGTGTATTTTCTGATGATCAAGTTTCTCTGTTCCCCACTTGGTGTCTTTTCTCCTCCTCTTCCTCCATCACCTGCTGTTTTACTCCAAAATGCACCAAGCTGCAGCCTGGAGTCATTTGATTTTGGGTGTTGGGGGCAGTGGCAAAGTGCTACATCAATTAAACCCTATTCAAAATCAAGTGTTTGGGGAGAAAAAAAAAATCCTTTTGATTTTTACCTTTGCGAACATGTGAAGGTTGTTCTTACCTGGAAAATATTTCCAAATTGAGGAAGGTCCAAAGTGCAGGTCCTGGTAATGTAATTTGTATTTACAGTGCTGATATTAAACAGGAAGACCAGGTGTGCATCTGTTGCCAGGTTTGTATATGTATAGTTTTAGTAAATACGGAAGCTCTTTGTTAGAGGAGCTGCAGCTGCTGGTGACTTCAAGGGCTTGTTGACACACCATCTGCAGGTTTTTCTATTTTGCATTGGTGGATTCTTGTTCTGTTTCTTTGAGGCTTTTCTTGCAAATGTGAATGTTCTAGAAATAGCTCCTGTGGGACCAGTTTTGCTTCTCTGAGAAGAGATCCGAATCTGTTAATGTTTTGCCCTGGGCTTTGGGAAAAGGCTGTGTCCAGGGGAAGGTCGAAACCAAAAAGAATTTAGAAAAACAGTTTGCAAGAACGTAGAAAAATATGCTGTCGTGGGAGGTTTTGAGAAGCAATAATTCAGAGTGAACGCAGGCTGGGACATGAAAAAAGGAGAAAAGGAGCTTTGAGGAAAATAAGGGATTTAGAAAAAAGTGCTGTGATGAGCAGCACTGAGGTTTTGAGGGGATTATGAGCTTTTTGTCTTTTTATTTTAGTGACTGCAGGAGAATTGTGGCAAAGCCCCGGGACGGAGAAGGACCTGGCTGGTCCCTGGTGTCGTGCTGCGACTGGTGGAGTTGAGGGACGTGCTTGTCCCCGGAGGGTGCTGCTGTCCCCTCCACGGCGCCAGGGATGGCAGAAGCTGTTCGTGATGCAGGTACGTAAGGACCATCCCCTTTCCTAGAGGCTTTAAGAGCTGCCCTGCATATGATGGGGAGATGAGGGGGTGGTTTCTGTGCTTTGGGCTGGGGGATGTGGGTTTTGAAGGGCCATCCAGCACCACATGGGTGACCTGAGGGTCCTGGAGTGGGGATTGGAGCTGAAAACACCTGAGACAACACCTCTCCAGGGCAAACAGAGCCAGCAGAAAGCGATAAAATCAAGGCTGGCTTGGAAAAACAAAGTGAGTCCTGGTTCTTTGAAGGCAGAAATCATGTTTCCCTTCCTGCTGTGCATGTAAACCAGATGAAATACTGATTTTTCCCTTGACTGTCCTGGGAGAAAAGGCATTTCCTACTGAATAACTTCACAGCATGAGTGGTAACTTGCTTCATTTGCATGGGCTTCTTGCTTTTGCACAGGTGAAGACTTGACCGCTGTAATGATGCCGTCGCAACGGAGAGTGGAGGAGGGGACCAGTAAGCACCGATCTTGTTTTGGGGACGTTGTTTCGGAGGTCGTGGCTGGGCTTAGCGTGACGTGGGCAGCTAACATTTAGTTAAAATAGCTGGGGTGAGGGGGAGGAGGATGTAAGAAAGGTAAAGCTGTTTGCAAGCTGCAGGAGGCACAGGGCAGCCCAAGCTGTGGGTCTGGGGGGTGGTGCCCATCTCTCGTGGTTGAGGGGGGGGATGAAGAGGATGCAGTGAGGTCAGGCAGCCCTAAAAATCCTTGGAGGCTGATGAAAGCACTGGGATGCACCCCCTGAACTGAGCCTGCACTCCACTGTGGCCCCCCACATGCTTTGGGACTGTATTTAAAGGTGTTGGGGTGGTCTTCATGCCTCTTCCACGCAGTTTGTCCCCAGGTTTTAGCCTCAAGTGCATTAAAGATAAAAAGGTCCCCATTGGGGTCACCGTGGTCGTAGCAGCATTGCTTCTCACCATCATCGCGCTGGCAGGTAAGTGGCTGAGGATGGAAGTGCCCACCACCAAAGTTCTCTCCTCCCCTGGAGAAAATCCAGCAGCGTAAGTCACCAGGACGTGTTCTGCTTATTTCCAGCTAAGAAATGCCCGTCCTGTCCATCCTGCCCCTCTCCCGTCCTTCCCAGCTGCCTGAAAAACGGGATTGGGTACAGGGAGAAGTGCTTTTACTTTGTGGAGGACGAAGCGGACTGGAACAGGAGTCAGATCTCTTGCCTTTCTCTCAGAGCCCATTTGGCCACCATCGACACCCAGGAGGAGCTGGTAAGTGAGAAATCCCTGAGGAACTGGTGTGTCAATGGCTTTTGGGAAGCGGATTTTGGGATTCCCTTGGAGGGCATAGTGTGAAGATACATACGATACTTGCTTTTTCCCCGCTCTAGCGTTTCCTCTTGCGCTATGGGAGTTCCTTGCACTACTGGGTCGGTCTCCGAAGGGAAGGCTCCGGACCTTGGAAATGGTTCAACGGGTCTCTCTTCAACAACCTGTACGTCCCGCCTTCTTCTGGAGAACATAACCATGTCCTGGGCTGAGATGGGTCAGGGATTGAATGCAAGATGACATATATGTAAATTTAATGAGGTGGGAGCAATTAAACGCCAGTCGTCTTGCTTGAGCTAAAGCACCTCGACCGCAGTCCATGGATTTGTGTGATGCAGATGCTGGCGGGGGGGGTTGAGGGCATCCCTGGATGAACCCCCCTGGGACCAAGCAACTGAAAATATTCCCTCCTCTGTGGAGTGGGAGGGAGTTTTTGTTCTGCATGGGGTGGGTTGTTTGCTGGGAAGGGTGGTCCCTGCTCCTTGCAGCACCGTTAACCCGTATGGGAGATGCTCAGCCGCCGACTTGTGGCTGAAAGCAACTCGTTTGCTTCCCTTTGAGTTTTCCTTCTGCTCTTTGGTGCAGGTTCGATGTCCGGGGCAAGGGGCAATGTGCCTATATTGATCTTGACGGGATCAGCAGTGACTGGTGCTCCCAGATGAAATACTCCGTCTGCAGCCACCCGCAAAAGCGCCCCAATGGGATTCGGAAAGATTCAGAAATCCTTCTGAATTTCACCTGAAACTTCCCTCTCGGCAGAGGAGATCAACTACAAGCTGCTATTAACCCTACACAACATGGTAGTGAGTGTCCCGATGGTACATATTTATTTTAACTTTAGCTTACAAAAACAGAAACTCCTCATGACAATGACACGGAGCTGTGACCAAAGGATCCTTACTTTAGTCTGACCAGTGTCTTTCCAGCTTTTGCAGTTGCAGGGAGACTTGGGAATATTCGAGAGGTTTGGAAAACTCCCTGCTTTGCCAGCAGCTGCTGTGCTGTGAAGCTCAGTCCTGGTTTTGCTGTCTTTGTTTTTTGGTGGATTTGGAGGAGCTGGAGGCAAGGAGCAGAAAGGCAAAGTGGAAAAATGGAACAGAATTGCTTCGGAGTCCCCCCTGGCCAGCGCTTGGGAGAAGATCCCAGCCTCGGCAAGGAGCCACCGAACTGCTCCTCTGGGATGTGTTTTTGGCATCCCGGCAAATTGCCCGGCACCGAGTCTGTCCCGTTGTTCCTTGTCTTGTTTCCTCTGGCTTAAATCTCGGTGACCTCTTTCTGGCAAATCCAGTGCAACGGAACACTGCAGATGTGGGAGTGCAGCTGACCCCTCCGAATCGCGGCACAAGCGTCCGCTTTCATGGGACCCAGCACCGGAGACCTAGAGAGCACCGGGATGGCCATCAGCCTGGCGTCATGCGCTTGGACGCTGTGTTTCCAGTAACATTATTTATCTTATTAGGGTGTTTCCCCCCCAAAACCTGAATCGAGTCAGCAGTTGTCAGCTCAGCTGTGAGCATGGGAATGTACCACCTGTTTGCCTCTTGTTTTTCCAGCTGTGTCGGGGAAGCAGAAGTGTTGGGGGAGCCTGTGCTCCCCAAAAAACTTGGTTCTCCTCCCCAGACCCCCATGTGTGTACTACTTGGTCAATAAATATTAGCACTATTAGAAACTGCCTTTTTTCTGTATACTGGGGTCACTGTGGCTACGACAGCACCCTTGCGTGAAAAATCTTAACACTGGGGCAATCTTCTGGCTTTTTAACGGTTGAAATTCCCCCCCTTTGTGCTTTGCATTTGGGTGTAAAATAGGAATAACGGTTTAATTGCTTTTTCCTCTCTTCTCCCTGTTTAGCAGCCGTGCTGCAGAGACCGATCCCGTGTCGCTCTTGTTTAATTTGCTCCCGTGAGCGTTGCTGCCAGCTCCAGAGGGATTTTGGGAGCGGCCAGGTCTGTGGTGAGCATTGGGCTGGGAAATATTTCCCCTGGGATGTGGTGATTGCAACCTGCTCATGAACCAGAGCGGGGACGCACTCACAAGGCTTCCTGTAAAGGGGTTCCATCCCACCACGTCCACTC
>NW_009218787.1:14477-26179 GCF_000690835.1 Fulmarus glacialis
CCATCCAGGCTCCGGTGGTGTTTCCGATCAACTCCCCGACGAAAGCCTGGGAGAGGAGGGATGGAAGCTCGGAGCTGATTGCGTGGAGACGTGATCCTGCCCGTGGGGATCTGGTCTGGGATGTGCTTGGCACATCCCAGCTGCAGACTGGGGGCTGGAGTAGGTTGGTGGGTGCTTTGAAAGAGGTGGGAGAATGGTCTGGAGATGATGGCCAGGGGAACAGTGGCTTTTTGGGGTGATAGAGGAGCCTGGCAGCATGTTTTTGCCTTTCTCCCTTAACCTCCCCTGAGCTCAAGATTTATGTGGGTTTTTTGTTTTTTTTTTTCTTTAAATCCTGCCTGGCAGCGTGGGTTTTGGGTGCTTTGCAAGCCAGGAAGGAAAGGTCAGCCACAGTCTGGAGGTTGTGTGGCTTTTTGTAGAAAACAAAGTTTAAAAAGCCAAATGCAGGGGCAACACTTGAGCCTTTCCCTCCGCAGTTATTTACCTTCTCCTCCACGCTCTCCAGCATGACCAGCCGAGATCCCTGGTATGAACAGTTGGCCTCCGCCACCTCCCAGGCTTCGGTTTTTGTAGAAACCCAGTAGCACTTGGCTGCGAACGGCTGCCAGCCTGCGGGACAGCGCCGGCAAGCCAAGACGCCTGCGGCAGAGGATGAGTGTGAGTGGTCCTTTGTCCCCTGGGTGCCACGGGACGAAGGGCAGGGCTGGGGGCACCAGGCTCTTGCAACCCCCCTGGGACACTTGAGGCTTTTCTTACCCTTTGAGCCCCTCCAGGTGAATTTTTGGAAAATGTGGGGCTGTGCCCATTGCTGGAAAACTCTCCCCTGGTATGGGGGGAAAGCAAGAGGAGCGACAGAGGAAGGTGTTGAGGGCATGGGTTGGTGCAGGGAGAGAGGGTGATGTGGATGGGGACAGCAATTGGGAGGATTGGGGGGGGTCTTGGGGTGTTTTCCCAATGTTCCTGGCCTTGTTGTTCCCTTCTCCCATGTGGAAAGGAGACAGCACCTCTAACAAGGTGGGGTTTCCACCCACAGCCCCAAAGCTGAGCAGCGGTACCTGCTGCATGGTGGCTTCCTTGCTCACACAGCCGTTGTCTCAGCTGCAGCTGGAAGCAATTCAGGGAACATTTGAACTCCGGGATGTCCCATCGGCTGGTGTTGGTCAGGCAGGTTTCCCAGGAGCATGTGCTGGCTGGAGCTTCTATGCTTTGGCTCAGGATGGGACCGTTTCCACCTGAAATAAGGATGGATTTGACCCGCAGCATCGTGCTGCTGTCAAAGCTGGAGGATGGAACCGCTGGGGTGAAACCCCGGTGCAAAGCAGCCCTGGGGAATGGAGCAAGGTGCTGCCCGGGGACGGGACTTTTTTGGGGGGACCCCTGGGGGTCTTTGCAACCACCATCAGGGTGGGGAAAGGGACCTGTATCAGGACAGGCTCCAAAAACATAACCCGTCCGTGTCTGTGGGGGACATGCGGGCAGCTTTACCCCTCCTGCCCGTCGGGGAGAGCCACTGCCAGGGGCAGGAGTGGCCCAGGAGCTGCTCCCTGCTAGAAATACAGGAGAAATCTGCTCCAGCCCAGGCAGGGGCTGGGTTGTAATGGATTTGGGGAGATTTTCACCATTTTGGATAACAGACCCTGCCACTCACTGTGTCGCTGCAACAGCCACAGCACGACGCCTGCCAGGACTGCAGTCCCGACCCATCCAGCTCCCAGCAGCGCCCAGTACCACCGAGGACCTGCAAAAGGACCCATACTGGGAGGGAGGGAGGAAGCAGTTCTGTGTGCTTTGCCCTGTTTTTAACACCCTTTGTTTCAGCAGGCAGGTCCCCCCATGTCGCTCTGATTAGCGAGAAAACCTTGCAAGTGTCTGAGGGAGCAACAGAGCTGAGAAAACCCACAAGCCGCCTTACTCTCTTGCCTGGGGAAGCTGCAGCGAGCAAATCTGCAAAGCCTCGGAGCTGGGAGCTCAGCTCCTCCTCTCCTCGTGCTGCACCCAGAGGTGCCCCGGGGAAGGGAAGAACCCAAAGCAAAGCCCTTGGGATGCTCGAAGTGAAGGGGGAGAGGTTGCTGGTTGCTGTGCACAGCTCGAGCACATGAAGCTCTGCACAGAGGGGTAGCGGTGTCCTTGGGGGTTGGCTGTGGTTTTCCTCCTTTTCCAAAAAAACCAGGCTATGGAAAAGAAACCCGCTTGTGCTATTGCTCTGCCCGAGGCTGGAGACAAGGCAGCAAAACCTGCTAGAGAGCGAAGCGTTGGGTTTTTGGCCACCATCAGCTCAGGAAGCGCATGGAAAAGGCACAGGAAATTCTTTCCTCCCAGTGCTTTCCTGCTTTCCTTTCCGGCAGCACCGGGGACATCCTCCAAACCCCCTCCATCACCGAGCAGAAATCCAGTGAGGTCAGGAGGAGCCCAAGCGCCCGCTGTGCAACGGCACCGAGCAAATTCACTTACCGGGAAGCTTCCCGCAGCCGCCGGGAGCTGAGCGCGGTGGCACATCTGGCTTGGCGTAGATGGTGGTCAGTGCCACGGCTGGTCCCTGCTGTCGTGGCATTAAGGTTCAGGCCAACAGAGGTGGTTTTTTTTGCTTTCCCCCTGGAGCGAAAGTGAGCTCAGAGACCGGCAGTGGTGGTGGTTTTTGTGTCCGGAGTCACAGCTAAAACCCCACGCTCGGTGTTGTGCCCCAGGTCTTGCATCTCCCTTCGAGCTCTGCTCTTCCACCCGCTGCAGCAGCCCACAAAGAGCTGTTTCCGAAAGCAAAGTTGCTTTTTTCAAGGTGTGGAGCAGCTTGGGGTGAGAAAGGAAGGTGCCTGAAGGTCTTCTCCCATTGGGGAAAGCAGCCTCCTCCTGGTGCCAGAGCAGTGCTGTCACTGTCACGGACTAATGTATTTTTTTTCTTTCCTACCTGCTTTTAACCAGCAGCAAAGAGCAGGGATATGACGTGCTTGCAATTTTCAGGATGCCAGTTAATTTCGGGGGTGTTTTCTAGCAGCTCTTTGGGTCTTAGCGCTGCTCCCATCCCACTGCAGAGAAAAACGGAGCTGGTGATGTGGGAAACACAAAACCTGTTGCATTCAGCTACAAAAATCGCAATTGGCTTGTTCAGTCTTTCTAGAGGGAAATTTGCAGGAGATCCATATGGATTTGTGCTCCTGCGAATGCTTGAAATACGGCATTAAACATCTCTTCCGGGAAAGAGGGTGACAAAAAGACCAGTGATGCTCCCCAGAAAAATAAAGGACAAGGTATAATATACCTTCCTAAGCAGGATTTTGCTTTCAGGGTGGGATCGGTCTTGTTAAGAGCTGGATCTCTTGGTTGATCCCTGCTTTAGATGCTTATGGGGGGATGCATCACCCTGGAGCTGCCCATGTTTTTCTGCTTTCAGCATAAAACCCCAAATTCAAAGGAAATGAACCCAAGCTGGGGATGAAGACGGCTGCTAGAAACTGCTCAAAACGGGTAAGTGCGAAGCTGGGGTAAGCCATCTTTTGATAAATCTCAAAAAGGCAGAGATTTCTCCCAAATTGGCTTTCCAACCCCAAGTTTCCATGAGAAGCCGTCGAATTCGAGCGGTCAGCCACGAAGAGGGGACACAACCCAAACAACACGCCAAGGGCTGGGTAAATCCAGTGGGATTTAGGTGACTCATTTCTGTACCACGAGCTGGTGAGGAAAAAAACCACTCAGATTCCCTATCTGAGGGGATTGCTTGCTTTAACTTCCCGATAATGAGAGAAACTTTAAAAAAAAAAAGGAACTTCTAATCCCCTGTCTGCTTTTAGATCTACCAGAGGCTGAGTGCTGAAATCTGATTATTTTTATTGCAATTATTTTCTTGGCTGGAGAGCAAGCGGTTGGGGGGAAATTAGGGTGGTGCCCTTTCAGGGCTTCCTCTTGTTTGATGTGTAATTAGTAGAATTAATAACTGTGGGATGTTTGGGGAGCTCTCCCATGCCTTGGGCTCAAAGGGCACCTTTTCAAGTGCAAAAAAGGGGAACTGGAGGCATCTCTCCACAGCGACGGGTAGATAAAAGCAATGGGGGTCCAGATGGACTGCAGGGGGAGCCCAGCTAATAATCTGGGGAGGAATGGTTCCAAAACGCGTATTTTTTTAATGATTATGAGTAGTTCTTGCACAGTGTTTCAGGTTGCAGATGATGGTCTGATTTGTAGGCAAACCAATAAGCCGGGGGGTTTCAGTGCCCTCTGCACATCTCCCTCCATCCTTGGTGGCTTCTTCATCTGGAGTCATCGCTGGGAGGAGGTTGGGGCTGGTGGCAGGTGCCACCCAGGGTCACTTCCAGCTTGTCACCATGTGAAAAAACGTGCTGGGGAGGAGATGGGAGGGATGACGGGTCCGTCTCTGCTCACCCTGATGTGTCCCCATGTCCCTCCTCACCTGGAGAATGGGGGAGGACCGGCCATGCTGCTGCAAACCCACCCGCAGCCCCAGTTTTATTTCATCCCCTGTCTTCGTTGGGCAAATCCCTCCAGCCTCGAAGGCATGCCGGGGATGCTGATCACTATTCCCCCTTCTATCTGCTCATCCCCAAATTAATTGTGCTGATCAGCACGTTTCCTCTCCCTTTGCCACCTTTGGGGATTGGAGGGGAAGTAAAACCTTGAGGGGTGTAAATTAATTACCTCCAAGGATTTTGGCTTTGCAGGGAAAACTAATGAAGTTTGACCCGATTTTGGGGGTTTTTATCACCCACCTCTCCCAAGATGAGAGCCAGGAGGCAGAGCACCGCGCAGGCAGCAGCTATCCGGATGATGCCGAGGATGCTGAGCCCCTCTGCCGCCAGCGTATCTGCAAGCCGGGGACAGGTATAAAGGATGGGCAAAAAGGTGAGGGTTTTGGTAGCGAAATTGGACTTTGTAGTTGGGTCTGCCTTGCTATCGGCTTGGCTGGTCTCTAACTTCATTTTTGTGGGTTGTAGCGCTGCAAAAATACTTCCCATTGCTATAAAGGGTCAACGGTTTGGCACTTTCTGTATGTCCATGATGAGATGTAGCTGCTCAACACCTCTTTTTTTTAAAAAAAGCGCTATGAAAAAACCAAAACCCGAATACCCAGCTTTCCCTGGCTGCAGCTCACAATGTCTTTGGGCTTTTGAATTTGCTTGTTTTCTCTTGCTTCCTCTGAAAAACAACCCCAGGGCAAACAACTTCTGCTGAAGCTCCGTGTTTCTGTTCTGCTGCGGCATTAAAACCAAGCTAGAATGAAATTTGCTTGCTTTTTTTTTTCTAGCAGGCTTTTCTGCTCTGTTTTATTTTTGCTCCTTCTCATCCCATGGTTTAGCACTTTTTTCCCTATTCTTGCATTTTCCTCTCCTGTTAGTGTTGCTTATCCCCTTTGCTCCATCCTCTCCCCACCTCTAAATGGGTCTAAATGTGCCTTTTTTTTCCCCACCCCCCCTTCCCTCGGTTACCTCTGCTCGAGGACTGGTTGACAGCCACGCAAGCCAACCCCTTTGGGCCTCGCACCGTCACCAGGTAGGTCCCCGCGTCCTCGTCCTGCACATTCCAGATGGTCAGGGTGCCATTCAGTTGGATGTCCACCCGCTGCCTGTATGCCCCACCCACCTTCCAGGAGATCCTGCAGCTCCGTTCCCACCAGTTTCGGGCTTTCCCCACGCAACCATCCATGGTGTAGGTGAGGATGGGACGGTTCCTGGGGCTTCTGATGAGCTCCCAGGTGATGCGGATGAAGTCCCAGCCTGAACTGGGGAGCCGCAGGGAGAAGGAAAGCAGCGCTGTCTGGTTGAGGTGGGCACGGGCTGGGTTGCTGGAGAGGAATAACGGGGAGAAGGTACCTGCGTGTGGAAAGGAGAGGCTCTCCGTTTGCAAGGAGGGATTTGCAAAGAGCTTTTAAGGACCTGAATGCAAGTGCAGGAATGGAGCAAGCGTGAGGCGGTGCTTCACCCCAAACATCATCTCATCTCATCCCGTCCCACAACGCGTGGCAGATAAGGGCTCTGTGAATCAGTGGAGTCTTTGCCTTAATAGGACTAGCTGTTTTTCTTTTAAATTATCATTATTATTTGCATTTTGGGCAGGCTCAGCAAGTATTTGCTCCCTAGAAGAACCTTCTTCTGGGCTTTCCAAACCTGCCGTTTGCTGGTTGCTCCTCCCCACCTCTTGGGATTTGGTGGACCCCCCGCAAAGCCATCATTACCTTGCAAAATCAGTGTGATCTGCATGGTGCGTGCCACATCCGTACCCTGCGTTGTCAACTGGTAAACCCCAACATCGTCTGGCCGGGTGTCCTGGAGCACCAGTGAGGCATTGCAGCTGATATTTGCCCTTTGCTTGTAGAAATCTCCCACTTCCATCCTATGTTGGCACTGTTGCCCGGACGTTGCAAGGGTCTGGTTGAACCTTTCCATGGTGTAAATCAAAACTAGGCGATTCCCTGTCAGGAAGCTCCACTTGAGATGGTAGAAATCCCAGGTGGAGTTGAGGAGCTGAAGGGAGACAGGCAGGACGGCTTTATCCCTGGGGGAAACCCAAACTAGGTTCTGCAGTGGGCCTGCAGAGATGGTGGCAACAGCAGCTGCAGTGGGGAGGGATGAGAAAGGAGATTATGGGCGAGAACTTCCCATGGATGCCTTCAAGTTATTGCTGAAATCTGGATTTAGGGCCTGAAATCTGGGGGAATATTTCCCACCCGGGTCAGCTCACGCCTCTCTCCTCACTTAGACGGACGAGGCGTTGGATGCGCAAGGTGGGACTGAGCAATATTTATATTTTTCCAGGTGTCCCCTCCAATTTCTTTCTCCCCCGCTGAGTCCCAAGGGATCTTTTGGGCTGTGCCAAACTCACCTCCTTGCTAAGGATGGACTGAATAAACGACCCTTGCTGGACATTATGGATTTATCAGAGCAAATTCAGGTTTCTTTGAGATATTTGAGCTCACGTTGGCTGTGCAGGGCTGCTTTTGCATCCTCTTCACCTCAAATATTTTTCTGGAGCAAAGAGGCTGATAGAGCAAATGGGTAGAGAGGAGAAAAATCTCCTTTCTGGTGGAGAGGACAAAAAACATTGATGGAATCGATGACTGGGAGAAGGTTTTCATGGAGAAGGGGTTGCATGAGTCTCCATGACTGGTGGCAAAGAAAGGGCTGGAGAAATGTTCTGCCCAGAGTGATGCTCTTTGGGGTGTTGATGGTGAAAACCTTCCACGCTCTCCCTCCTCCACCCCAGCCCGGTCTCCGAAATCCCTTCACTCACCCATGAATATGAAGAAGACAACGGCTCCCCTCATTGCGTTGCAGTCCCGATGCTGAGCGGCAGCGGGTCCCTGACTCATCTCCCTCACCGGCTTTTGAGGAAGACCTAAATATTGTCTTTGAATCTTCTCATCTCCTTTTTGAGCTGGGGGGGGGAAGACAAACAAAACCCAAACACTGGTTTCCGTCTCCAGTAGCATCTTGCTCGCCTCCCGCTCTGCGAGGTGGCAAAGGATGTGGCTTTTCGTGGCATCCACTCGCAGGATGCTCTTTGGTCAAAATTACTAGTTGTGCCCCTGCCAAGAAATTACTGTCCACTGCCAGAAAGCCCAAAATTTGGGGCACAGCAGAAAGGACATCTCCACTGTGAGATCGCTTTGTCCTTCACCCGCATTTTGTGTCCGTATGGCCTCAGGAGTGCAAGTTTGGGGTGGTTTTTGAGGTGGCTTGGTATTTCCAATTCCCAAATTTTGACATTGCTTGTGACCCTTCAAGCGAGCTGTGAGATTTTTGCATGAAATAGCAAGGGAAAAGAAAAAAAAGCAATCAGAAATGATCTTCCTCCTTTGCTTGGGCTGGGATGAGTCATCTTGGCTGGAAGATAGCGATGGGGTTGCTGCTATCACTGTTTTTATTAGGAAAAAGGGAAATAACACACCCTGTACAAGTATCCAAGAATTAGAATTTATTATCAGAGCAATAAATGCTTTAACTTGAAATACGACTGCTTCTTAATGCTCCAGTTACAGAAATAATCCAAATCACCTGATTTTTCTTGAGGCTTATCCATAATACAGGCAATCCAGAGATAGCCCTTTCTTCATATGTTAAGCTCTTTGCCACCCAACGCGGTGACACAGTGAGTTTTCGGCATCCCGTATCCCCCGGAAGAGTA
This sequence comes from Fulmarus glacialis, assembly GCF_000690835.1. Lineage (NCBI taxonomy): Eukaryota > Metazoa > Chordata > Aves > Procellariiformes > Procellariidae > Fulmarus > Fulmarus glacialis. Next base: position 22,605 of record NW_009218787.1, read on the forward strand.
CAATATTGTTGGTGGAAGTTTCTTCCTCCTTAATCTTGAGTTTCCTAGGAGTTACTGTTAAATATTTCAACCCCCCTATTTGCTAACTGGTTACACCCCTTCCTCTTTTTACTGGTCCAGAGGGTTGGTTACACCACGATTATGAGTTTTAGCCATTGCACAAAGCTTTGCAAAACTGAGACGGAAAGAGATTGCGTTATAGTAGAAGGTCAGGGGAGGGCTAGTTGTGCTTTCACCCATCTTTTTCATCCATCCCTGGTATTTTGGCAATAGCAAATGAGGCTGTAAGGTGCCTGAGCAAGCTTTTCATTGGCAAGGTTGGGTATGAGTGGTATCGCCCATCACCCAGCGCTTTCCAGGGGTGGTGGGGTCCTGTGGTGCTTTATAGGTAGTTCGGCAGGTTTCTGCTCCTTTTTATTTTATTTTAAAAGTTTAAAGGGTGGGGGGACTAGCAGAGAAGGGTGACTGATCAAGCCATCTAGGAAACTCAACTCCATCCAAGCTGTTGTTTCTTTTCTCCTTTTTTCTACCAAGGAGCAAGGGATTGAGGTTTTTTTCCAATGGTTTTCCATGCAGGTTTTGCATCAGCTTGACTTGAAACGGTGTCTCCGTGCGCTGCCCCCCATGCTTCCCACCTTGCTTTACATCTCAACGGCTTCCCTCTCACAGATCCACTTGAATTCTGCCTGGCAGGTCTCCGAGTTGATCCGGTTGGCTTTCACCACCCCGCAGCTCTCCGAGTCCATGTCGCCCAAGACTTTGAACCTGATGGAGAGATGGGAGATGAAGCAGCTCCCCTCGGGGCTCTCTATCTGCGTCTGAGCATCTCTTCGGGCAACACTCACATCGCTGGTCCAAGGGCTCTGCCTTGCCAAGAAAAGGTTGGAGACCCACCACCAGGAACCTCAAGATGGAAAAACACTGGATGCTAAAGAAGAAAGAGCCAGCAACCTTGATGATGTGGGAGCACTCATCCTCCTCCCAAAGACTTCTGTGCCCAACCGAGAAGCCGTGACTATGCTCTTTTTGCTTTTTTTTTTGTTCTCACTCTGGGGAAAACCCTGCTTGTCACCTTGAGTGACCTCCTGGGTCTGTCCATGCACAGTTTGGTGCCTTTTTTTGGTGCCTCCGCTGTTGCCTCCACGCTTGATGGCATGAAAATCACCACTGCCCGGGGGGGACGGTCATCACAAAGGGTGCAAAGAGCGTCCCAAGCCCCACAGGTCTCCAGTGCTCAAAGAAAGACGGGGATACACGCAGAGCGGCCATGTGTACCTCCAAGCACACATTTCCAAGGGATTTTAGGGCAGAAACCGGTGGGGGATGACAACAAGAAATGGTGGGTCGGACTCAAACCCACATGCATCCCAAGAATGAAAATATATCTTGATCTCCTGGTAATCATCCTTGCTGCAGCTTGCCCCGTTTCCCCCTTTTCCTGTGCACCCCGAGAAGAGCCTGGCCCCGTCTTTCCCGTATCATCCATCAGGCAGGGCAGGCAACCCCTGTTTTGGTGACAAATGAAGAAATGAGCGTTCCCATGAGGCAAGGAATGGGGTGAACCAGGATCTGGTCAGGATCAATCAAGTTCATTGTCCCTGAAAAACACAATCCTTTTTTGGGGGGGTAAAAGAGGCTGTTTCAGACGACCAGAGGCCACGTGTCTGCGGCCAGATAACATCCCCAGACCTCAAATGCTTAACTCTGCGATGACAGCCGCCGGGGCTTTCCCAGGGCGGCTCAGAGCACCTCCCCACGCTTTTTCTCACCGTCTTCACTGCTCCCAACCCTCCTCCCCAAGGGCTTTTCCCACTGGGTTTAAACTCCCATCTTGCACCTCCTTCTCCTTGGAACTGGTTTTTCTTCGAGCCTGTTGCTTTTGTTCCCTGACGGAGGAGAGCAGCAGTAAGCTCAGCACCTTGGTTTTTCCTCTGTTCTAGCAAGAAGAGATGACTCAAAGCCACGTTAGCATAGCCTCACCCCGGGTTTTCCGTGCAAACCATTTCAAACCAGTTCCAGAAGCTGCCAGGGCGGTTCAAAAATGACTGCAAACCTTTGAGGATTGCATTTAGCATCACCCGCCTACAGGGCTGTGTTCAAAATCCCCACTCGAATGGATTTATTCAGCAAAAATAATAGGGGGAAAAAAAAAAAAAAAAATCCTCTTCCTGCTCAGAAACTCTTAAGCATAAAGCTTAAAGCAACCAACGGTTTCTTTGGGTGGTCCTTCACCCCTTTGCCTTCCCTTTCAGCCCAAGGAGGACACCCCAAAGAGGACACCCAAGCTGCTGAGCGTCGGGACCCAGGACCGTTGGGGAAGCGTGTCGTCCCTCCCCGCACGTGATGATACTCGAGCAGCAGGAGGAAGTTCTTTACAGCCTGTGACTGCTCGGCCAGGCAGGTAAGTTTTGCAAAAAGCAGCTTCTTTCCTTCAAAAATTGGGGCTGGCTGAGTCAGTACCAGCTGGAGTGATGCTGGGGCTGCGATGGGGAGGACCTCCCAGAGAGAGGTCTCTTATTTTGGGGGCTGAAATAATCAACCGGCTAAATTAAAAGTGGCAAATTGAAGGGAGGGGGGGAAAAAAACCCCAAACTAACCCCCAAAAAATCACTATTTTTCAGCTGGTTTCATCAAAGCTTTTGCTACCACAGGTGCCCTGTCCCCCCTGCCTCTTTTATTGTCATTGTTTTGAGTTTCTGGACGTGTTTTTTTCAGCTGGTTTTTAATTTTTTTTTCCTCTCTGTTTTCCTGCTTTGTAAGCGCTTTTCAGTGCTGATTTTTTTTCAGCCCCTTCTAGCTAACAGGGTTGCTTTCTCTGGAAGGGAATTAAGAAAATCATGGTGAAAAGAGGTGAATAATTATATGGTTTTGGACTTAAATTTGTTTCAATTAAGTGGAATTAATAGCGAATTTGGGGGAGCTGGAGTGGACCGGCTGGAAACCACGGTGGGCTTGGGAGGGATAAAACCTGGGCAGGAGCTCAGGCTGCCCTGTGTGATCCCTTAATTTTGGCAGGGGGGGTGGTGAAAACCACGAACCTCCGTGGGGTCTTTTTTTAAGGGAATTTTGTTTCATTTTTACGATCGTCATTACCAAGCAGAGCTGAAAGCGGAACAGAAGTTTTCAACTTGAAATGGGGAAACCGAAAGCTTCAGCTGGGAACTTTTTTTTTTTATCTCAAGTCAACACTCTCATTTCTCAAATATTAAATTAATGCTTCAGCAGTAACAGCTCGCCCAGCCCAGGGCTCGACCCCTGCTCAGAGATCGGGGTCTGAGCTTTGTCCCATGGAGTTCTATCAAGCCTAACTCGTCAGGCGTGTATCTTACTAGGCTTTTATTGATTTATTTTGTAATTTGAAAGTACACAACACCCGGGGCGGGCAACAAAAGCTGTCGCAACCCGTTGGCTTAGGTAGAGGAAAACAAGCATTGCCCTTTGCTCCGCGCGAGGGTGGGTGCTGCGGGAACCGAGATAAGGGTTTTCTGGAGAGCAAAACAAACTGCTAGGCATGCAACTTGGAGTTTTCTGTTAAAGGAGTAGGGGTTTTTCAATTCAGCTTCCTTTCCTCCTCG
>NW_009218788.1:0-26293 GCF_000690835.1 Fulmarus glacialis
CGCCCAACTTGGTGTCGTCTGCAAACATATAGGCTTGTAACAGATTGAATCTGTAAGTTATCAGCATTGACTGGGAAGAAGTAGAAAAACACCAAATACTAGCAGAAAGCAGAACCCCCTGTACTACATTGCACCTGCATTAAATTCACCATACGACTACAGCATGAATTCATATATGCAGACTAAAACCAGCTTGGTTAATGCAAATGAAACATAAGCTAGGCACAGCACCACAGTCTTCAGTAACAGACTATCTAAACCCACCCAGCATCCCAGATATTTATTGGGCTGACCATCCTGCATTGTTGCAGTTTCACTGCTATTAGCATAACGAGAATTTCTGATACAGCTTTGCACAATTTTTCAGGTACACAATACCAATACTTAGATGCTTACACATGACAAAATGAAACTAACGTCTGTGCCTACACAGGCAATGCACACTTTAGCATTATCAATACATATTTTAGACATGAATTGGTGCCTTTTGGCTAACTAGAAATTATGAACTCCAGTTATATGTTCACATGCTTACTTAAATCAACTACATGGACATATGTACAGCACAAATTTTTGTTGATACAGCTGTTTTGAAGGTGAGGGTTTCAAATACAGTGCTTTTCAACTTCTGCATCAACTAAATGCTGTGCAAAAGGTAACTGAAAAAAAGAAAGCATTAAGAAAAATAATCACTATGCAAGGTCTGCACTTCCACCAAAATTCTTCAAGACACTGGGAAAGAAACAAGGGAAAGAACACGGCTTAATCAGAATATCTATAAAAAACCCTGTGTACATTCCTATTAGCAACAGGGATAAAAGACAATGGGGGAAAAGGGAAGGAACACCCCAGAATATCTAGCTTTGTTCAGGAACAAAAGGGAAATAAACTATAACAGTTTCACCAATACCTTATGGAAGTTTAAAGTAGTATGTTTTCCCTATACCCGCAATAGGCTCAGAGCAAGATAAGACATTTACTCTGCCTCTGCTACAGCAGGGGCAATAACTGACCACTTACACTGGAAATGATCTCTGTGGCAAAGCACTCAGTGCAAGGCTGGCCAGACCTGCACCCGTTTTAACTAAGCAGCCATACTGATCTATGTAATCTGCACCATTACATCACTTCATGGCCTAAGAGAGGATTTAAAAACACAACAAAATAGAGGGCTATGCACTGCTGATAACAACCAGGGACTGCAGAACCTAAGTAGGGGTGAAGCAGCAAGGAAGAAGTACTTCAAAGAACAAAGGGCAGGGATGCAAAAAAAAATCACTTAGTAGCTTTCACTCTGGAAAGAAACATGCTTACAAAGGTTAATTTAGCCACAAATGCCAAAGATAGGAAGGTATTCCTCAACTCTCAACTATAATATTCTATTAACTGACATAGGCCTGTAGCCATTGCCACCATAGGTTAGTATTTGACTACTTGGGAACAAGTGTCCCAGCTTTCCTAAAATACCGATGGGAGTAACAATTGCTGCATAAGGCAAGTGACAGCATATTGTAGAAAACTAGATATAAAACCAGAGGTGTAAACTGAAGATGACCAGAAATCATTTTTCCTCTTCTACCTTTAGAAGAGTATTTTTCAGCTAAGCCTTTGTTTCAGCACTGCAGTATTTTAGCTCTAACCTGAAATATCAGCATGATGATAGTACCACACTGCCTAAACAGGTCTGTAACTCAAGGGAAGTGTCATGGGCTATACGGTATTAGGAGCTCAGCCCAGCAAAGAATAAAAAACAAAGAAATCAAGCAAGTGACAAAATCCCATGAGCAGCACTATCTAAACTTCATACTTCCAAAACAAGCGGGGGGGGTGGGGGGGGTAAGGCAGAGAGAAGCCTCTTCCCTACAATAATCCCACCATGCCGTTTACCATTTTCAGTGTAAAATTTGTAACCAGTCCCAGTGAATATTTTCACATAAAGCCTCTCAACATTTGACAGGTTCATATATGAGAATACTTGAGCATGATACCCTTCTAACGACACTTTTTGCATTGAAGCAATTTCAATGAAGTGATGTTTCTTCCCCCCTCTTTTTCTCATGTTATTGAAAAACACTCCAGTCACTAGAATAAATAGCTGAGCTACTCATGAAGCAGGATGAAATGCAAAGGACAAGCTGCAACTCAGGAAATTCCAACGAGGCATCACCATGAGGATGGTCTGGTCAAACACTGGGGCAGGCTGCCCAGACAGAGTCTCGGTCCTTGGAGATATTCAAACTTGACTGGACAGCTTTGAGCAGGAGGTTAGACCAAATGACTTCCAGAGGTCCCTTTCAACTAAGTTAGTCCATGATTCTAATATTTCTTTAGGTCTTAATAGTTCAAAGTAGAAGCAAGAACCTTGATCTTTTGTATTTTGCCACTGCACCAGCAGATGCTTCTTTACTTCCTGTCTTTAATCACATGCTGATTCTCTTTTGAACAGGGATGGACTACCAGAAAATCTGTAGTAAGTATACGTTACTTGTACATGACCTAAATCCTGAAGTCAGCCAAAATTCTTTCTCGAGTCAACAACTCTTCTTAAGCGAATCTTGCCTGACAGAGGGCTTATGCAAGCTTCCAGTGGAGTCTTCATTAAATGCAAGACAAAATGTAAAGGAAATTCTAGGTATTGCTGCAGCTCAAGTGACCACTGCCATTGCTTCCTTGCTGTTACCTCCAACAGCACCCCTGAAGGGAAGCCCAAGCCAGTAAGGCTGGCTGAACTTTATTCTTAACTAGGGGTACAGTTCGAGAACAGACACCAATTGCTGGACTGTGTTCTCCAAGAGTCATTTAAGGACCGCTTTGAGTATTTCAGTAGTTTCATCTAATGAATTATCATTTTCCAAGTAACATATCTGTACTGCAGTTTTCTTATTGCAGCATTATTACCCCAAACATTCAACTATTCCCAGATTTTCTCAATTAAAAACCCAGCCAAAAAGTTCAAGACATCTGGAGACTTGTTACAGAGTGCTTTGCAATGGTGCAGTCAACTGCTGCCTGAAGGAACAGCCATCACTATTAACATTCCCTTCTTCAATAAGTACAGGATCACAGCCTGTCAGTTCAACCACAACAGAAACAGAAGAATTTTAAACAGAGAAAAGCTCTCAAACAAACAATATTTATCCACAAAATGCTTAAAAGTTAAGGGTTTAAACAAGATGTTCCAGCTCAGCCATGCTTCCTTTTAATTGGCTTTATTTCCAAGGGTATAAATAACCTCTGCTAGAAGAGTCAAGTGTCTAAATACATGCCTGGAAATATACATTCAGGTTACTGAATCTCAGCTGCACGTGCCATTTGTACATGGACTAAATTAGCATCAAATTCATTAAATATCACTATTGCCACAGTAGGTGGCCACAGCATTTTTCTGCATACACTTGTTTTCTTAAATTATTCAAATACCTACTAGTGAGCTATCCACTATAAATGCCTGCAGAGACATGATGTAAAGCCTCTGACATGGAATAAATCTTTCTTCATTAATATTTTCCTCATGTCTTTCATCTAACATCCTACAAACTGCTTATTTTGAATGAGCAAACATTTCAGACATACCAAAAGAATGCCTACAGCCCTGAAAAATGAAAGGCAATAATTCCATTTCATACCAATCTTGAAGTAAAGCAAAACATCGGCAGCTCTCCAGCTATATAAAAGAAATTTTAAAAAAGTTTGTTGTAATTTGTTTTTCTGCAATTCTTTTGAAAAACAACACATACTAAGATTGCGAAGTACAGTATACAAATAAATATGCTAAGATTGCTGTCAATTCTGCAGACTTAAGAATTACTTGAAAGGATATAGGACGTTGGTAATATATCCCACAATACTGATCAGCTAATATTCTTCCAGATACTTGGGAGAGAGAAGTTAAAAAACTGATTCATCAACTGATTCACTATTTCCTGACAATTTTCTGACCTTTCCAAGCTGACAAATTTCAACCTTTTCCACATGTAATGAACTAACCTTTACCTCCCCCTTTTTCTTTTTAGTTTGCCGTACAGAACTTTTGTCCCGATACACTCAATTTGATTTTTGAAAACAGAGACTTTTCTAGGTCTAAGCAAACTCCTAGTTTAGGTCATCCTCTTTCCTATATTAAATAAAATTTGTCCATTATCAGTGGTCCCAATAAAATCTGGAGCCACAAGCAAAAACACTTGGCAATGCAGAAAAGCCTTTCAACCAGAGAACACCAGCCTCTAGCAGCAAGCTGAAGGAGAACAGTTGCTTTCAGCAACCCCTGAAGGCAAGTTAACTGTCAGATGCCAAAGATACACGATTTGCTACTATACATAAGCAAAAGGCACTGCTCTCTCAATTTTGGAGCATGATGCAAGTGCCCAGTAGCAATTCCTAATTTTCAAAGTAGAGAAAGCAATTAGGGAGAAGGATAGGTTTGATGAAACTTTCTGCAGACATTGAGTGTCAGGGTCACAGCTCCTAATCTCTTCTCAGAGAAGCTACCCATGCAGCCCCCCCGCTACCAAAACCTTGCCACGTAAACCCTATACAATCACAGGCTAGAGATGTCCCTCTCTAAACTGAGAACTTCCTCCTCTGCTGGAATCAAGAACTACAGCACCTTGATTCATATGCATACGAAATGAGTTTTACCAACAAAACTGCTGCACAGATAATGATATCTTCTGGAGAGTATCATCCTTTTGCCTACTGTGTTCTTCCTCATTATGAAAGGGATTTTAATTTAAGAATTTTTCCTTGAATTTTACTTCAAAGTATAAAAGCCGCATCCCTCCACTGCCCCTCCATCTCTTGCAGGGGAATTCCACCCCACCCCCAGCAAGCATGTACCACCCAACGGTGCCCGTCAGCCAGCTGAAAGTTAATCCTTACTTTGTTCAGGTTACTTGACTGTGGAGCCTCAAGTACTGTTAGTGCCAACATAATGGAGATTAGAACACACAGCTGAAGGAAGGTGGCTGCCTATCACTCCTGGCAGCAGCCCAGTCTTGGAGTTAAGACAACCATGAACCCTTAATGCTGACCATCAATTTATCAGTACTCTCAAATGCTTCAGTTAATTACTTGATTTCACAAGCTAGCTCCTATTATCCAAAGTGGTCAGCCATGCTCTTCCCAGTTGGTCTCCCTCCCTTCCCAAAATAAAGTTTCCACTGAACCAACGTCTTCTAAACTGTCCCTGGTTATGCAGCAAAAAGCACACTGTCACAGCATAAGTCTGGCTTATAGACATCAGAGTGCTGCGTCAGCATTCTGCTCCCTTCTATTACTTCCAACAAAAAAAAGTCTGTGATCTTCCACTTAACGTGGACTAAAACCACTGCCCGAAACTACGAAATTACATCCCATTTCAGTCCTCAGAGGCAACATCACCTTGATTCTTTACTGAACCCTCCAAGCATCTGCCAATAGTCGCACACAACTGCCAATAGTTGCACACTCTTTAGGAAAGCAGAAGTTGGTAATTAGGTTTCTTTCCAGAACAGGGGTCTGAGTAGAATTCAGAATCACTTTCAGAAGGAAGAAGTAGAGTTTATTCTCCATGGGAAAAAATACACACGCACCCCCACACCCTCATAAATCTTTCCTACTAACATGTAATTTTTTACTTGCATATGGCTACTGCTTTTCATTCTAAAACATTTTCCGAACTGGCATGCTAAGTACTTAGTTTTTCCCTTAAATTTAACTTTTACTGTGTAGAAACAAATTTTGGGACAAAGATATTTGGTATTATCACATACAGGCCCAACATCAATTGCTTATTCTATTGGCTAAAGCTGCTAAGAAACTAGAAAATATGTAAAAAATCATGATTAATTCAAATAATTCAAAGTTTCAATTTCTGTTGACCACAACTACAGTTGTACACCTATCCACAAGTCAAAAATAAAAGCCTTAGATACACAGAAATACTTCTTTGTGTACATGCAATGTTTTTTTATCTCATTCAGAGCAAGAAGTCTCTTGAAGGGACATCATGAGCAGATTTGTACTCAACAATTAAGTTTTATTTAAGTGGTCAGCAGTGAAGGTCTTGATTTTTTTTTTTCATTTGGCAGAATTCAGTTTTTCCCAGAAGTGGAAGCAAAATTGAAAACTCTGCAATTTAGAATAAGGGAGCACAATTCTAAGCAGAAACGGAGAGTGGCTACTTAAGACTAAACTGAGTGAACAGAAGTCTCCAACACATAGATTTTATGGTCGAGCTGAAAGTACAGGGTTGGAATAAAGGAAAGATCTCTAGGCTTGAACATTCTTCCTCTATAAATCTTTTGGCATGTTCAATTTTAAATTTGGGGGTTTTAAATTAAAAAACTGCAGAATAAAAGTTTCTGGAGTAGGGATTAAAAAGCCATAGAAATCAATATATTTGCTAGATTCATCACCTTTGTAATCAGGGAACTGAAGAAACTCAGGCTCAACTTAAGTTTTCTGGAGATTCAATTCAAACTAATCTGAACTCAGTCAGTCAGTGATACATAATAAAGTTCTCCAATACCTGTAACACTTCTCTGCATAACATGACAAATGCTATGTTGGAGACTGACTTCTTAGAAAAAACTGCAGAATAATCATGTAGGAAGCATTGGCAACTAATGCTCAATTTGGATTCTTGACAATTGCATCCAATCGTCCTCACCTTCCTCATTTGCAAAGGGATCTATAAAGCCACTATATTCTACACCTCTTGTTCTTTCAGGTTATTTTCTCATTTTGTTTTCCATAATCATGAAAAGTGATAAATAAGGGGGGAGAAAATGAGCAATGGACAGTGGACAACAAATTAGTCCAGGCTGTATCCCCTTAAATACAGAGGATTATATTAAAAAATCTATTATTAAAGTGGATGACTCAACAGTTTCTGAAACTCTCATAAGGAAAATTAGATTCTACATAAGCTAAAGGTAGCTAAAGAGATGTGCTTTTATGCAGTCGGTCTTCCTTTTTGTACCACAGTAATCTCTCAACTTTAAGGGCCTAAATAGCATAACTGAAAGCCAGTAAGAGGTGTACAACACGGTGATCAACATTTAATTAGCTCTTAAAAACGTACAGCTTTGCTTTCACACATAGTAAGGCAGACTAACATCAAACAGTCAACTTTTCAGCATTATCAGACAGAGGGCCAAGAGGGCTTTGAAGAAACTGGACAGCTGCAGTAACATCAGGAGCATGCTTCTATTATATAATTGTGCAGAAATTTTTAATTTAGCTGTAAAAAAAAAAAAGCAGCACACTGATCAGGGTGATACACTTTGGTGCTGCATCAAGTTCATACTATTCTGTTACCACAAAATGAACTCATCTGTAACATCTACTGCTTCTTGCAGACACATCAGCTTACCCGGAGCTGGCTTTGATACCTACACATGGCATGAAGTGCCTTATTTAATCATAGCTCAAGTTACAAAGGTGCAGTGTGCTGGAACAACATTACAGCGTTGAAAGATGTTACTACAGTATGGTAACAGTTGGAAGTGGAGGTGCTTGTTCCTTCACTACAGTTACTCCTATAATGATTAACACAAGGCCATGCACTATCTTCTCAGGGTCTACTGAGGTTATCATATGGACAGAAAGGATATTAAGCACAGAGGTAGCCATGAGATGCAACGACACTCAAGCAGTCTTCACCTTCCCCTACCAGGTTCTTCCAGTCTTTCCACAAGACTGGAAGACCACCAATTCTATTGCAGGACAAAACAAACCAAACAGAGCAAAGCAAAAAAAAACACCTCTAAGCTGAACCCTTTTCAAGGAGAATTTCTGAGCAGCTTTCAAGACCAGAGAACACTCCTGAAAGAAATGAAGTATGACTACAGGAAAAGAAAATCCTGGGAGAAACCAAGTATGCCTAACATGCTCCAAAAAGTCTTGAACCAACTGGTAACATGGCCATAAACCTGCTTACCTCTGTCTGTGCGTTTGATAAATGTATTATGACTCTCCAAGGGCTGTCCCAGCATTTTCCAATTAATTTTATCCTTTTTCTTTAAGATAATCTCTACTTTCCCAATTTTTTCAGCAATATCCACTAAAAGAGAAAAGGTTTCACACTGTTACTTTTAGTTACATTTTGTACAAAAAAAATATTTTACTCTTCCATTATAATAAAATTTTAGAAGGATTAGTCATTTCTCAAGACACACGGAATTAATCTGCTAAATTAAAATATCAAATTAAATGCACTTCCAGCTATCTCTTCATAATAATGTTCTACAATGCATTTAAAACAACAAGCACTAACTTTATATGCATAATTAATATATCTTATTTACTAAATACATTGTGAAAAGCTTCACAGCCATGTGGTCAAAAAGAATGCTCATGAATTCAGAGTCCTCATTTACTAGAAATCGGTAACTACAACTATTTACATCTTCCTTTCTTTTCAAAAGCATTTGAATGAATAATTAAATTCAAGAAAATCCCAGTCTAAGCAAAGAACAGTTTCCAAATACACATCAGAACTACCTTCTAATTATTTTAACATTTAGTCATACTCGGAGGGATCAGAGCACCATCAACTTATTACTTTCACAGGCCCGAATGTTACAATTTAAAAAAAAATTATTCAATGTTATGGTTTGATTTGATTGATTGTGTCAGAACGTTGTGGTAAGCAAAACTAAGGTATATGATGAGTCAGAAAAATAAATTGAAGTTCCACATTCTGATATTAGAAGAGATACAGAAGTGCTGCCAGAGATGGAACTTACCAGCCAAGTCTTCTTGAACTGCATGATCCAAGTCTGAAATAAAGAGAAACAAATTCTATTTTAAGCAAAAACAAAATTACATTCTAGTTGTCATATATACATACAGTTTAAGGCTAGAAATACTGAGTGAACTAATGAGCTTAGAACCCTATGCATCTTTACCTGGCCCTGAAATTTCACTCATGCATCATATCAGTCCCAGTGACTTCTGCAGGCCTAATACATAACATTAAGAAAGACATCATTTTCCCCACTACTTTTAACAATGATTCACGTAAATCTACCAATTTGCATTTATCTAAATCATTCCACTTGCCCTTTTTGAATAAGGGCATTTTAATTACCACCGAAAACACACCTGAAGAAAAACTTGACATGACTTTTATATCAATTTCTTACTACACCTTATTTAACGTGTAAAAAATTAAGTACATACTAAACAAATGAAGATGTGAGTTGATAAACAATGTAATTCCTTTACATCAAGGTACTTTAAAGTACTCATCTCTAATGAAAGAGAAATAAAATATTAATTGATATATGTAAAACGCATATGGTCTGATGAGAGGTTTTTAATAAAATAGAATGAAAATTCAGTATTTTCAACTGCAAAATTACAGTACCTACCAACTTCTACAAGATATGAGTGGTCATCCACAATGATCTCCCCCCTTAATCGTCTGTCTTGACAGTCAACTATCACCAAGTCTGCATTCATATCCTTTCATAGGCAAGGAAAAAAAAACATTTCAGTAAAGTTCTCCCAGAATTCAAGCTGGATTCTCCCTTTCATAAAATACACTTACCTTCTGCTTAGTATATATGACAATGGTGATCAAACTATCTGTTTGGAACCAGTCATAACTGTAAAACAAAAAATACAGTGAAGAAAAAAAAATACACTTTCTTTGGGCATACCAAGATATATTTAATTAGCAGTTTTCAAGTAGAGCTTCTTTCATGAATTTACAAGCCAAATTCATTATTTACTATTTTTTAAGACATAAGTCTAGAGCCAATAATTTTGGAAAGACTATTAAAGTAAGAACAGTCTAATTATGCATCCTGATAGTCAGCACACTGTAGCTAAAATTATACGGCATTGGTTTTACTTAAAAAGCACATGCATCCTCTTTGCAGCATATGAACCTTCCTAACAAGATGATTAAAATCCTTGACTCCAGACAAAAGTATTAAATCGCTAGGGTGGCTTCCAAGAGTTATAGATTCCACACACATACCACAAAACCACAGTTCCCTTCATCTCCCCAAAACAAGATTTTACATTCCTATGTTCCCAAGCTGCCCAAACCTTGTAATAAATCCAGGGTAAGGTAAGAAACAGAAAGCCTTCAAATGCTAATTGTTTGTATGGCCTTACACTTACCAAGAAGTCACTTACCAACCCCAGAAAAGCTATTCCTTTCTCTACCCGTTTTCATGGGGACCATACATCTGACAATCTCATGCCTGGCTCTCCACCATAGACATCTACAGTTCTCACTTGACTTCCAGCTGGGTTGCAATCCCAGCCAGTGAAAGTCAACTCTGTCCCCCCAACAAAGTTAACCCTTCACATCTACATTACTACTATCGTCTCCCTTCCCCAATGTCCTAACCACTTCCACCCACTGTTTGGACTCCTGGACCAGAAAAGAAGGCAGAGAGGGAGGATGCCGCCCCCAGCGGACACTCCTGACAGCCAACACATTCTAGGCTGCACACCTTCCAGACACACACCAGAACATGCCAGACACACACGGGAAAAAAGGCAGCAAGGTTTGGGGAGCACTCCAGAAGACAAGCCATGTTCCAGTTGTTCACAAGCCACAGTATTTTATACGACTGCATGCAACTAGCCCAGAAATTACAAATTCACAGGAGATTTTGATGCAAAGTGAGGAACTGAACCTTGGTGACTCAAGGCATCATGGAGTAAAATGATACCTCAGTGACAACAGCAGGCATATCACAGTAGGGGTTTAGGGCCTGCTTTGCTTTGCATATTGTAGAAACTTGAATACAGCTATCACATCTTCATATATTCCACCTTGAAATGAAGTACTTTTCTAAGGCATGCCAACTCATACATTTATGGACAAATTAACTAAAGTCAAAAAAGTAATCAGCCCAGTTGGAGTCACTTCCCAGAAGTTTTCTCAAAAGCGAGGCTGAGGAGCCTGCAAATATAAGCCATACATTTGTATACGATGCAAGGCAGTGCAAGTGTTAGAAACCAACAGAGCAAGCCAAGAACCTTGCATCATCATCGGGTCAATATGACTTTTGGCAAGTTGTTTAAACCTGAACCTCAACTTTCCTACTTATAAAAGGATGGTAATGATATATACTCATTTAGCTGAAACATCAAGAACTAACCATGGTAGAAGTTGCCTGCATTTACTAAGAACTGCACAGAATTATTAAACAGAATGTTCAACAGACAATGAAAGACAAAGGTTTACCTTGGAGTTAAATCTTTAGCAGAAGCGCCCAGTACTTTCTTCTCAGGAAGCATACCTACAAAGAGCAGAGAGTCATCAAAATATTTGCTGTGATGCTCGCTTAATAGAAATCATAATTAGAGATGTTTTGGGTTTTTTAAATTAAATGTTCCAAATACCCCTCCACAATATTTAGTGGCTTTATTTCCACAGGCAGCCAGAAGTATTCATGTACTTTTCTAATTTTGTTTTTATTCAGTGCTTTGTCTTGGAGAGCAGGCTCCTAGAACATGAAGTTCCACTTCAGAAATTAAGAGTTCCCTATACCACAGAACCTGTGCATGCAGCCCTTCTGGTACACGTAGCTTGGTCTCAATTTCATCTGTTACTAGTTTGTGCTTTCACACTTTGTGATAGCGAAGAATGGAAAGAAGATTACCTGAATGAATTTCCTTTAACAGAACGATTTGTTTATACAATTCAGATGAACAAATTCAATTTGAGACATCTGGTCTAACCTAATTCACAAGTAAAATTCCGCATCAGTCAGTTAAGCAAAGATACCAGCCCTAATCTCTCTACTTTGCACTTTGCTAGGAATTTTCACAGAATTCAGCTACTCACTCTAATTATTAAACAACATGAAACAGTCTGAAAAAGCCTTTGCTGGGAGGCAACGCTTGGTCAGCCTTTTAAAATGTCAACTGTACTAATCTCTGGCCTAATAGAAACTAATAGAAAACACATTTGGTAAAAACTTGAGCAGAGATGACAGATAAAAGCAACTGCAATCCTTCATCAATTTTAACACAAAGAAGTTATATAGAATCATGATGGAGGAAGCTGCACAGACTGAAATATAGTATGATTTGTAACACCACATGAACAGCAGCAGTTCTCCTGGACAATGGTTAGGCAGAGGTCTAACGTAACAGTTGGTAAGTGCTGGTTTCAAGCCCATTCAAAGGTAAACCTTGCAAACCTGAAATGGCTATGCAAAAAATAATCAATGTATGAATTCTCAATTACCTAGATGATTATCTTCTAAACGCCAGTAAGTTTTGTAGTTTGACTACAAGCTTAAACACAGCAATTGAGTGGCTCTACCATGTGGGAAGTAGATAAAAACAGAGAGAGCTACTCTGGTCTAATCCAATCTGTCAAAACTATTTGATCATCCAGATGGAGGAATTAACCCAAAGCAATTAAAACTCGCTGGAATTCTTTGATCCTTAATTACCCCTAAGTACACACCATCCACAGCTGCCCAGGAAGCTAAATGGCAGACCAGTCAGACCATTGCAAAAGAAAACCAATCACCTAATGATAAAAGCCTTCTCAAAGGCTAAGCCTTTCTTGAGGACATGTATGATATGCTTAGGGTGGCCTCCATGGATAAGAGGAATTCATGCTCATACAAACTCCTGTTTACTTTTGTAGATCAACAGAAATATATGAACAGCCACAATAAAACAGAACATTCTGGCAAACCAAGCTATTTATGAATTTTTCTGAAGTACTGTAAGATGCTATGTGAAAACAAGAAGTCACATTGCAATAAAAAGACCATTATTCAGGTGACCAATGAACCAAGTAAGGAAAGCGCTACTGGCCATGGTGGTCATAAATAAAGAAAAGCTGGTGGTGAAGCCAAAAGCTGATGGCAGGCATGAAATGAAGGAGTTTAAGGTGACCAGGATGAACAGCAGAATTACTGGAGCTGGGTTTGATAGGTGGATTGCAATCTGGATAGAAAATTAGTAGGACTGCCAGTCACAAAAGGTGTGATCAACAGTACAAAGTCCAACAGTACAAAGTTCAACTGGTGGCTAGTTACAGCTGGTATTCCTTAGGAAACAGGGAATGCCAATACTGTTCGATACTGTCATTAGCAACCTGAAGGGCACACACTGTCCCACTGTTAGGAAGTACATGAGCAATAACAAAGCATGAGAAGCAGTTGAAACGTGAAAGGTTATGGCTACCATTCAAAGGGACGCAGACAGACTAAGAAACGGGCTGACAAAAGCTCCATGAAGCTCAAAAGCAAATGCAAAATTTTGCACCTGGGAAAAAAAAAAATCTGATGCAACAAAACAAGTGAGGGGCCTGACTGGATAGAAAGGAGCTTTGCAGAAAACCTTCCAGAGACTTAGCAGACAAGCTGAACTTGGGTGGATACTGCATTCTTGTGGTGATGAAGGCCAACTTTATCCTGGGCAAGAGCATAGCAATCAGTTCAAGGGAAGTGACTCTTCCTCTCTGTTCAGCATTTGTGAGACCACATCTGGAGTACTGTGTGCAGTTTTGGCTCTCCAGTGCAGGACAGACATTGATATGCCAGATCAAGTCCAGGGAAAGCCCGCCAAGATGGCCAGTAGCTGGAGCACAGGATATACGAAAGGAGGCTGAGGGAACTGTGTTTGTTCAGCCTGCAGAAGAAAAGGCTAAGGGGGAAATCCAACTGCAGTCTTCAACTACCTAAACAGAAGGGGGTGGGAGAGAAGGAAGTATAGAGAAGATAGCCAGACTTTTCTCAGAGGGGCACAGCAGAAGAACAAGAGGCAACAGACAAGTAGCAGTGAAAATTCTGGTTACGTATATGGGGGGGGGGAGGAAACAACAACAAAAGAAAAACCAAAATACCACACCTCTTCCTTTCCCCTGAGGGTGGGGTTGCTCATGAGCCATCTGATGTAGTATTGAAGTTCACCCAGCTTTGAGCAGGAGACTGGATCAAACAAGCTCCAGATGTTCTTCCAAACTAAACTATTTTAGGATGCTCTGAAAGCTTTCTGTATCTATTGTTTTCTTTGTTCTTAGAAGGTCCAGAACAAGCTTGATCCATATTTGTAAACTCCAAATATTATTAAAAAAATAGGAACACTTATATTACTTACGCTAAAGAATTCCAGATGGTTGAACCTCAAGATTTAGTTCTCTGTACTTGAAACTCTAGCTCAAACCCTCCTCCCATCACCCTTTTCCACACCGTAAGTTTTTTCAAGGTCTGATGTGCATATACTCAAACACCAGCTTGTTTTCAGATGGTGGAACTGCCCAAGTAATTTTTTTTTTTTACTATTAATATTACAAAAATCATCATCGTAACAGTTTGGGTGAAGGAGAAATTCAGTTTAGCTCAAAAGTGCAAGGCTGAAAAGATCATTTTTAAAATATGTCTTTGATACATATTTGTTCTCAAACAAATATGAAGTTTTCAGGCATGCTTTGGTAATGGCAGCATTTTGAAATTTTGATGTCTTTTGTTTGAAATTCAAGTATGAACAGATGTTGAAAAGCACATTAGGCTACACCCAAGCTGATTGTTATCACTAGCAATATATTCTGAAAACTTCAGCTTTAATTGCCCCTAATGTTCACAAAAATCAAGGATACATTTAAGCTGATTGATCTGAGCACACTCTAAATACAATTATTATTTATACACTGATAAGACAAAAATGTCTTCAGTAGTGCCAACAACTTCAAAAAATCAGAGCCCATGCCATAAGCTTCTCTTGCCCACTTTCAGACAGCGATGCTTCTTTCTAGGCTCATTCTGACTTAAATTTACAAGAGCTAAGCACCGAGATGCAGCAACTGAATATGAAAAACCTCATGGAAGGTAACTTCAGGAACTGACCTCTCCTATTTTGGAAAAAGTCTTGCTAAGCAGGTAAACTGAATACAACAAGCAAGCATCAGTATTTTGGCAATTTCATTGGAAACTACCATCAGAATTATTTCCTATGTCTCCTGACAAGTCACATAATCTGGACAAGAAAAGTTATTGCTAGGAGCAGGAGGGGAATCAAGATGGAAGAGACAGGGAATATCACATATTTCTCTTTACCTCGATCCACTGTGAATATGAAAGATGCATAGGAAAGCTCTGGATAGCCAGACAAGCACAAAAAGTAGGGAATTCATGAACCAAAATAACCAAGAGAACAACATTGAAATAGATGGTAAAATTAGTCTTCTACTTGAATACAAAATATTTATGGTGTATTTAATGACTACTAGCTGCTAGTGATATCAGCCTTGAGTTCAAATTGTATTATTTCCCTTCACAGGTATTCATCTTATTTGCTCCACCAACACACCCCCATCACACCTCATTTGATGGGACTTCATAACCCATATTCTTATAGGAAGCCTGTTATACTAATACAACTAATCAGTCTGTAACATTTCCCTAAAAGCATCAAAATCAAATGTGTGGTTCTTGATCACTAGCAACAAAAACTACACTCAAGGAAGGGCTCAGCAAAGGCTTGAAAGCTTTCCCATCTCTACACAGACTACCATCAACCTCCTGATACATTCACAGGACTACACTTGCTTCTCTTAGAGCTACACCAATTGTCAGCCCAGTCATTCTCACAGTTGCATCTCAAGTAGTTCAGTCATGCTGTGATCAGCTAATTCACCTCCATTTCAACTCGTTTCCCAGTGATGACCTTCCAGCTTTTAGTAGAGACTTATTAAGTGTTCCTCAAGATCTTGTCTCTTCTCTGCTATTCCAGCCCCATGGCCATCTAGCTTCTCTGATACAGAGAAGGATCAAAAAGCCTGGCAATTTTGCAGTGGCAGATTCTATAGCACACAGTAATTTGTGACCTATCTTGTCCGACTCGAGCAGAAAGCTTGTCCATCTCATACCTCCCTTATATATACTACTTTACTACAGTCTTAGAATACTTTTAAACACTGAATTCACAATACCTGATTAGGATTTTGCCTTCTGTAATTTCCACAGATCACTAGAGCCTTAACATCAGATTCAAACACAAAGACACACAGAACTCTGGATAACTCATTCGATAATATTCAAATAAGTTTAAGATTTATTCCCCGCCTCACTCCAGGTGAATACTTACCTTTAAGCTGTTTCTTCTCTTCAGATAGAGTAGAAGTCGCCTCTACAAGCATTAAGAACAAGCACAACAGTAAGAAGTTACAGCACAGTACTTGCACTCATCATGCTAAAGAATTAAGCCAAAGTAAGGATCTCCAAATAAACCTTCCAAAACATTAACAGATTGACCAGGACACTTCAGATATCAAGTCACAAATAAAAGCAGCACTGATCACCATTTCAAAAGATTATGTATAGTTAAAAAAATACTATGTTAAAAACGCCAAAAGTTGCACAGCACTAAATGGTAGGAAATGCAAGAACTCTGGCACTTCAAAACAAACATAACAGATTACCTTGTGCAATTATAAACTTCATAGCTAAGAAGGTCGCTAAATCTGTCAGACTTTCGATGACACTTGTCTCACAACAACACAGAGTAGATCCTGAATCTGACCGACCCAATCCTTGGCAGAAACCCAGGAAAAAGAAAATCTTCCTGTAAACTCCTTCTGTCAAACGGTTTTATGTGACAAGTTATTATCTGGATTTTTCATTAAATCTACAGTATGCTGCAACTACTCCAAACAAATACTAGCAGAAAAAAAGAAGATAAAGACCAAGCAGGTGAACTACGTAGTGTCAATTCACACATAAGGTGCTCAACTCAAGGGGAAAGGCACTGCACCTCTCAGCCACATATCCTTCTGCTCATAGCAAATCTGTGGGGAAACTAGTCCTCTGGATGTACCCAAGACCCTTTCTGCCTTCTCTACACTGCACATCTCAGAATGTCCCAATATGAAGGTACGTTTTATATTCTCTTTTATGGGAGCCAGGTTTGGGGAAGCGGGAGAAACCAATGCGTTCTTCCTGCGCCCTTTCATGAAAACCAAAATGTGAATGTTTCTCCCCTGTTCTGAATCCCTTGCAGTGCCCTGCATCACAGCGGCCAGTGTTAGAAGAAAAATGCCACTGTGACAGAGTGAAGGAAAGGCTCCTGGAACAAAGCACCAAGCATATAGTATTGCAAAATTACTTCAGAGCTGACCAAGAATTGCCTTCATCAGAAGCTTTCGTATTGTGCTACTATAAGGTAAAAACAAAACACTCCACAAGATGAATGGGACAGTTCACCCAAAATTTTTGGTTGAGGCTGTACGTGTCTGTGTATTCTGCTATACACCACTTCAAGCTTTCTTCCAGAACAGGCCAGTCATTCACAAAAACTTGTTTCTGATTAAAGGTAATTTTTTGTGTACAAAAGTCTACTCTCATTTCACTACATTTTAACACACTGCACCGAAATTGGCATTGCAATTTTAAGGACAGTTTGAGGCATTTCCAAGACATAGCCCTACCTCTCTTCCTTGGATGACACCATAGCTCTCAGCCTAATCTCACTGAATTAACAATAATACAACATGCATTTCGACTCCCAAGTTATGTTACTACTGAAGTAACATAGGGACTTATACTAAGATGTGTCTATGAGAAACATTAGCAGTATTAAAAGATACCAGACAACAAACTAATGTCCATGCTAATGTTTACAGCTGAGTACCCTGAAAGGAAGGCAAGCAGTTTAATGTTGTACAGGTTTGCTGAGGGAGATACTGAAATAATCTCTTAAATGCCTGGGTAGGCACGTACATTACTGCTGTAATTGCTGCACTGGCCTTCTCAGCAAGTACAAACACTACACGTTTCAGCGCAGAGCTCCACTGCTCTGTAACATCACAGAAGGGACACATCAGAAATCCCCATTAGTTACTACCATACCATCAAGCAGCATTCACAAAAGACAGGTTGACAAAATATTAACTATCATCAGCATCTTCAAAAGACTCTTCTTTCGTAAAAAAAAAAACCCTGGAGTATGCAAGGACAAGCTTCAGCTTCCTTAAACAGTTCAGTGAGCAAATAATTGTACAAGCTTCCAAAAAACCACCAGAACACAGGAAACAAAACTAAGCTGAAGAACCACAAATCTTCCAGCAGTGCCCCAACAAACCCACATGTGCCTTACTTGCACTGTACTGGGACTGCACCAAACAGCAAGTACTGATGCTTGCCCTGCTGCCAACCAGGAATCAAAGTAAACTTTGAGAATTTTACAATGAAGAATTTCAGCGAATCCAGTCTAATCAGTTTTATTCTTAATTAATGACGTTACATTTTTTCAAGCCTGAAATGGCCAAAAGAGACACAGGCAACAGAACCATTTTTTACACAGCTGGCAACCTTTGTCCTGCAAATTTTACTACAGCAAAATGGACAGAGCAGTCCTACTACAGAGGAAAGCAGAAGAAAAAGTGAACAGCAGAAAATGGACTGTCATAGCTGGCAGGGGCAAAGACATGTTTCTTTTTAACTGACTGGCTGTCACAAGAATTCCTTCCAGTTGCAGAAAAGTTAGATTAATGAAATCGGCAAAAGTCAGGTTTACTTTTAAATTTCTAACTCAGCTCACAAAGTGGCAGTAACTTATCTGTAACACCTCAACTCCATGAAGCAGTTGAGTTTTCTTCGTACTATGCAGCATTTACCTAAAAAACTCTACACTGGAATTAGCTACCTAGCAACATGGAGATGTGCAATACTATTCCCCTTCATGGGCAGAACAAACTCAACCTAACTGTTAGGCGATGTGATCTAAGCGCTAAGCAAGTATGCAGTGCACCTTGTTAGAAGTTGAAGAGCTACAAGAGATGGCTGAATCTGTGAACTAAAGGATGCCACAGAAATTGAGAAAATCAGTTGCAAACATTAATTCTTTCATGTTTTCACTGCAGCGAGATAGTTTTGCTAACGGTCATTATTCACCAATACTGTCTGCTTCCTAGGTATAGGAAATTTTTGCTGAGGCCTACAAACCAAAACAAATACTGAAGATTAAAGTCTCTGGAAACCATCACCAGAATTTTAAGACAATATACTACATCTCTTGCTGTTCTGGCTCAGAGGAGTCTGTTGTATGAGCAAAATTTTCTCCAAGTAAATTCAAACTAAAGGACCCAATAAAGTGTTCTGGCCATAAAGTGTATTCAAATATCTCAATACATATGCAACTTGCCAGACCTATGTCTGGTGCTGAAATCACCAGATTGAAAATACTGACTTTTATTTCAAGATGAGAGAGCTGCCTACGACAGTTTGTCCCCTGGGCTCAGAATAAGAAAGAAGGATCTTGGAAAAAAAAAAAATTTATTTCTATATACATATGCAGATAACACACACATACACGTCTGTTTTCTGATGACTAAAAACAAACGAAGAAATGCAGCAGTACATTACTTATGAAAGTCTTCATGCATAAAATGGTTTCATCTTCAGGTATCTGCTGTAAAAAGACTGAATATATGCAAGAGCCTTCATCTCTACGCAAGAATAGAGACTCTCCTCGTAAATATGATGATTTAGGATTTCTCATAATTTCCAGACAATTTTGGAATAAAGCATAATAGAAATCATTTCATTCTTAAAACCCTCACCTTTTGGAGCAGCAATAGGCTTGACAGCCATTCTCCCAACAAGACATTCCTTCAGCATCGATTCATAATTGACCCAACGATGAACCTATATTAACAAAATTGGTTTTCACAAAATTTGTAATTCTTACTATGTTGTTCTATGCACTGAAATAGGAAAGTTCATTTTTGTACAGTGGCTAATGTAATTACTTTAACTTTTTTTTTTTTTTTACACACAGACACTCACTATTGCATCGTTCAGTACTTATTTTCGCTTCTATTACAGATAGCATATAATTAAATGAAAAAATAGGACCATGAAAAAGTGACAATAGTTTAATTTATTCATTTTATGTTATGCAGTATCTGAACATCATAACCTTGAGCTACAGAAAATATTTCAGAAGAGCATTTTTATGATGTACATTGCACAATTAACAGAATAAAGACCTTGTCTTTTACCACAAGGGTAATTAGTCTTGTTTAGATACAAGTGAAGGGAGAAGGAATGAAGGAAACAAAGATAAAGAATAGTAGTTTAGACAACACAAACACCTCCTACCAAGTTGGTGTATTTCTGTTTGTTTCTGTGTTACTATCACTGAATTATCTGGAAATTACCTATTTTAGAAAGTCAAATAAAGTGAAGAAAAAGCAGTAGCGTTACAGACCAGAACTGGAGCACTTGCAAAGGAAATGGATGCCAGAAAAGCCAATTCTGACAGGGCATCCAGGATAACATCACAAGAAGAGAAAAGGTAACAAAGTGCTGCATGGTATTCAAGTGTTGAATGGTATGTAGAGATTTAAAAATAAAAACTTTAAACTGGACAAGCTAAAGAGACGAGATAAAGAATCCCATCCACACGTTCTAGTTTCCTCATATACAGATAACAGAAAGAAATGAAGGATTTTGAATGACAGTTAATTTTTCCAGAAATTTGAGAAACACTAGCAACCTACCAAACTCTTTAAGAGATCAGTATCTGAGAGACACAGAATGCTGAAGCAGAAGGAATAACAACAGAAATGCCTCCAGAACAGGAAAGACATCAGCCAGAAACAAAAATGTGAACAGCATATTTTAAGGATCGGAACACTGCTTTCCACTCCCATGACAAAACAAACCAAAAAACAAATGTAGCAAGTATGTATCTGAACATAGTAACAACTTGAGGGGCTTCCCCAAATACTCCTGATGTCAAGACTCCATTTCCAAGTACATCATACAATACTTGACAGGGATGCAGCTACAGAATTCCAGGCCACAGCTTAATACTGGATGGACTTTTAGGAGAGAAACTCCAAATTTCTTGAAACCAGAGAATTATGCCCGAATCCAATGCTTCACTTGTGACAGCATTAACCAAAGATAAACTGAAAGCTAAAACATCATCACTTCTTTATTTACACTCATTGTTAAAAACATTTTGCAAATTAAGGCATAACATACTGTGATGCATGAACTATAAAGGGATAACAGATTTCGTCTGAGAAACAGAGATTTCCTTTCTGCTCTTTCCCAGTTTCTCAGACAAACCTTGTGAGCCAAGGAGACTCAAAGAATATCTGTTTCCAAAAAATACCAACTCCGTGAATCATCTTTTACAGCACCAGGTTTGCAAGCGATTCCTTACAGAAAGTACACCCATTCTGCAGACCCTTTATTTTCTGAGTCTTTTCAAAACATTTAAAGAAGCAGTAAACAAAGAAGAGACCAACTGTCATCTTGTGATTTGTTCACAATCAGTTAATAGCAGCCCCAGCATTTTTTCTTAGTACTTTGTTCACTGATAGTGCACCAGCCAAGTTAATAGACAAAAGAATACTACAAGCATTTTTCAAAAAGTGAAAGTTCTGAGAAGAAAATGCCTCTGAAACAACAGCAATTAGTCGTTGTAGTAATTTATTAAGAAGGTGGTATCTCAAGTTGTTGCTAGCTTTATTGCTGTTTCTGATAAAAAATTAATTTAATAAAATGGTCAAACTGAAGCATCATTCCAACAACATAAAGTCACATTTTCATTACTGTCTTTTGGTACAAAGTTTAAAATACATGCCTCTTTCAGCATACATAAATGCCATTCTGAGCAGTAATCCATTGCCTTTCCTTAGGCCTGAAAAAGTTCAAATCACCATTTTCACTGGAATGCCCTAAAAATAATCAGAAAATATGCATTTTTCAAAATACCTTTCAGTGAGCAAGTGTCATTCACTGCCAGTTGTTCTCACCTGATCAAAGAGATCTGTACCATCAGTTCCTGCTGCTTTCATTAGTTCATCCTCACCACCGGGATGATATTCCATGTATGGTGTGACATTATATACAAATCCTGCAGAAAATGGAATAAAGAAATGTGAGCAGCATTTCTACAACCACTACAACAACTCCTATCTCCAAAACCAGACAAAAGCTTAGTGCATATTAAATAGCGTAATGGCAAACAGTAGACATGAACAAACAGTATGACTTTCCAAAAACAGAAACGTAAGTTATGCAATCATATAGAGCACAAGACATATCTTATTACAAAGAGAGGCCAATCCTACAATGCCATACCACTTGTCCCAGTGAACGTCTGGAGAAACCTGCAGGGTTAAGACTTTAACAAAATGAACCCTTGAAGTTGAACATAATGTACCCTAGCTAGGGGGTAAAAGAACCAGAGGCTGGTTTAAACAGAGACATAAAATTGAGCCAGTTAGCACACTGAATTGTTTTCACTCTCCCTTCCAATTAAGCTACTCCGAAAGTACTGTCATAGTTGTTTCCCTACCACCCATCACACATGGAATAAAATGCCTACAGGAACAAACTGTCTCCCATAAGGAAAAACTGCTACCATCAGCAACAAAATTTCCATTCTTCAGATTCAGCAATATAAAAAACTAAACATAGCCTACGCTCATTAAAGGCTTACAACTCTGGTACCAAATTTGTCCCAGTAAAAGGGCTCAGCATTCTTTCTACATGAGTACAATTCTTACCATTTCCAGGGAGATAAAATAATGCTTCTTCATAGGTCTGAAATGATGAAGTCTAATTATTGTTGCTATACAACCAGAGTAATTAGAGCCTGGAGAATGCAGCTATAAACAGATTTAATTACAGACATATTGCTGTTTAGAAGACTATTGCAGGCCTACCTAGCAGAACATTTAAAGATATGTAACATTATCAAAACAGGAAGCTACTAGAAGCAGAACTGTGCCAGTGCTTTCATAAGAAGCTTTTAACACACGAAGAAGAGTACATTAGTTACTTCAGAAGGAGAGGTAGGCATTCACCACTGGGCCAGGGGGAGACATACTGAGGACAATCCTAGTCAGTAAGAACAACCATCCCAGACAACAAAGGAAGGGTGTCTGCATATTTTACTGACCTGATCTTCTGCTGGATGTATCCACTATGCCATCTTGCGTGCAGCACTGATTACTGCACACAACAAAATGTAAGTAAATATCTACATAATTAGGACTTCCTGAATATTAGCCAAATGTTCAATTTACCATCAAACTTGCAGGAGAAAAAGAAGTCTCATATATATATATCCCTCACACTTTTTTTAACCCCCGTGACATCCCACTTCATATATTTATGGCCTATATGATAGCTTTCTTTGACGATCACCATACTAGTCTTTGAACAAAGTTAGCTCCTAATCTTCTACTTCACATTCCTCTCATCAATTTCTACTCTTTTGTATTGTCCTGGTTTCAGCTGGGATAGAGCTAATTTCCCTCCTAGTAGCTGGTAAAGTGCTGTGTTTTGGACTTAGCATAAGAATAATGTTTTAGCTGTTGCTAAGCAGTCCTTATACTAAGTCAAGGATTTTCAGCTGCCCATGCTCTGCCAGTGAGGAGGTGCACAAGAAGCTGGGAGGGGCCACAGCCAGGACAGCTGACCCAAACTGGCCAAAGGGATATTCCATACCCTACGATGTTATGCTCAGTATATAAACTGGGGGGAGTTGGCCGGGGGCAGCAATCGCTGCTTGGGGACTGGCGAGGCATCGGTTGGCAGGTGGTGAGCGGTTGCATCGCTTGTTTTTCCTGGGTTTTGTTTCTCTCTTTTTGTTGTTTTCTTTTTCATTACATTTTTGTTTAATTTTTTTTATTTCAATCATTAAACTGTTCTTATCTCAACCCACGAGTCTTCTTACTTTTGCCCTTCCAATTGTCTCCCCCATCCCACCGGGGGAAGAAGGGGGAGGGTAAGCAAGCAGCTGCATGGTGGTTGGCTGCTCACTAGGGTTAAACGACGACAGTCCTTTTTGGCACCCAACATGGGCATGAAGGGTTGAGATAACGACAGATCTGACCAGAGCATGTTAAAATAAATTTGTTATAAGCATTCATTATATTAGTTTAATAGTTGCTGGTCACAATGTTGTTTTATTTGGTTGCATGTTTGTGTTATGTAAATCTTTACTTGCAGTATGTATTCCCTGTGGTGCTATTTATCACTTCTGGATGATGGATCAGGATTATCATTTTGCTGTACTGTGTAACATCGGTTTATGATATGATAACATTACTGGTCAAGAGACTAATCTGGTATTTGTACTTGGTATTGCTGTCATCTCCG
The DNA here is from genome assembly GCF_000690835.1 of Fulmarus glacialis. Taxonomy (NCBI): domain Eukaryota; kingdom Metazoa; phylum Chordata; class Aves; order Procellariiformes; family Procellariidae; genus Fulmarus; species Fulmarus glacialis. The sequence goes on from NW_009218788.1 coordinate 24,099, forward strand.
TACCTCGGGCACCATCTCTTGGAAATTACTAATAATCACACTCTTCACCTTTTCTCCTCGGAGCATCAATCTATGGGGAAGACAGGTGGGATGCTTTCCCCCGCTCTTTCATCTTCCCTTTCTCTTTCAGACTAGTTGCACCAGCTCTCAGGAATTTTGAATATCCTTGGGATGTTCAAGCCAGCACGCTCCTGAATGTTTCAGATCTTGTTTAGGGTTAAACAACTGTTTAAAAAAAATCATGCAGAGACCTGCCCCGAAGCTGAATGGTCATGGGTGGCACGGCATATGGGAGAATACGGGCACGTATCTAGAGAACTTCTCACCTCCAATGGTCTGGAACTCCATTCCCAAACACCTACAGGATCCTGATGAAGTGATAGAATGCTTCGAAAAAAAATATCCTGTGCTTATTCCAAAGAGGCACAACTTATCGCACTGTGCTGGGCCCTGGCTACTATCTACCAAACTCAGTATTATGCAGCATCCTCAGGGAGAAGAAAGGGAAAACAAACCAACAGGTACTGCAGCTGCTCCAATCCCCACAACAGGCACTGCGGCTGAACCAGGGAACCAACTCTTACCAGTATCAGTTGTCCCTACACACAAGAAGAAATCTTGGAAGTGAAAGTCAACTCGTTTAACAAGGGATGATGAAAAAGCAGCACCATCACAAGGAGAGGGGAAGGAAGAGGAAGAACTCATAAATAAGATGGAAACCACCTGATCCCTACCCTTAAGTGAGCTGTGAGACATGCAAAAAGATTTCAGCTGTTATCCAGGCAACCACATTGTCACCTGGCTGCTCCAATGCTGGGATAATGGGGCCAGTAGCCTGGAATTGGAGGGTAGGGAAGCCAAACAGCTGGGATCCCTTTCCAGGGAAGAGGGCATTGACAAAGAGATTGGAAAAGGGGCACAAGCTCTCAGCCTCTGGAGGTGACTTCTGTCAGGTATGAAGGAAAGATATCGCTTCAAGAAAGATGTTATGTATTGCCCAGGCAAGTGGACCACCATGGAGAGAGGTACCCAGTACCTGAGGGAATTAGCTGTGCTGGAAGTGATTTATGGTGACTTGGACAATGAGCAGTTGTCCAAAGATCCAGATGAAGTCCAGTGCACATGACCCATGTGGCGGAAGTTCCTACAGAGCGTACCATCATCGTATGCCAACTCACTGGCAGTACTGACCTGGAAAGATGGAGAGGGACCAACAGTGGATGAATTGGCTGGCCAGCTCTGGGAATACAAAGAAAATCTCTCCTCCTCCATCGTCTCGGCTGTGGAGAAACTGTCCCGGGAGGTTCAGCAACTCAAAGAGGATAGGTCCTACTCCCCACCTGTACAAACCAGTATCTCAGCTATTAGGAGAGCGTTCCTCTGCTCAAGAGAGAGGATATAGAGGGTACATACTATGGGGCACCCTGTGGTTTTACCTGCAGGACCACAGAGAGGACATGAGGCAGTGGGATGGAAAATCCACCTTGACCCTAGAGGCACGGGTACACGAGTTGCAAGGAAAAACAATGACACAAGGGGGTTCTTCCAGGAAAATTGCTGCTCCAGTTTTCAGTGGGCAGTCCCCCAGACAGAGTAGAAGGGCTGATCTTACTCCTGATTTTAATGAAGGAACTCCCGACTCATATTTACAGGAAGTGAGTAATGAATACTATGACCAGAATTAGAGGGGCCCTGCCTCCAGCCAGGTGGAGGAAAGGGACAACTGGGCTTACTTGACTGTGTGGATTCGATGGCCTGGCACATCAGATCCACAGGACTATAAGGCTCTCGTAGACACCGGTGCACAGTGTACCCTGATCCATCAAGTTATAAAGGGGCAGAACCCATTTGTATTTCTGGAGTGACAGGGGGATCCCAAGAGTTAACTGTATTGGAGGCTGAAGTGAGCCTAACCAGGAATGAGTGGCAGAAGCATCCCATTGTGACTGGCCCAGAGGCTCTGTGCATCCTTGGCATAGACTACCTCAGGAGAGGGTATTTCAAGGACCCAAAAGGGTACCGGTGGGCTTTTGGTATAGCTGCCCTGGAGACGGAGGAAATTAAACAGCTGTCTACTTTGCCTGGTCTCTCAGAGGACCCTTCTGTTGTGGGGTTGTCGAAGGTCAAAGAACAACAGGTACCAATCGCTACCACGACAGTGCACTGGCAATATCGCACCAACCGAGACTCACTGC